>NC_143145.1:54165661-54468057 GCF_059928025.1 Delphinapterus leucas
GGTTTTGACATGGTATTAAGCTAGCCAGTTAAAACCATGAGCTCTAGAACCAGGTCATTTAGTTCAAATTGTGACTCTACCACTTATATAGATAGTTAAGTTCTCTATACCATAATTTCTTCCATAGCGCTTCAATATATCTACTTCAGGGCAATGTTGTTAGATTAAATGAGTTAATATAAATATAACATTTAGAACAGTACTAGATACAGAGTAAACATGCAATAAACATTCAATATTATCATTATTTTTATCTTCATATTATGTGAATGGCTTCACGTCTGGGAACAATAAATTTACATTTTTAGCCTCTTTGAACATTAAAAATATAATATAATACAATACAATACAATATAATAAGGGTTTGAAGAATACCTTTGGAAATTGTACCTCCTTTTATTCATATGACAGAATTCAATAACCTCATTTTGCTGGCTCTTTCTTACTTTGCAGCTGCCAGAGTCTTGTAATGCACCCAGAAAATGATGGATACTGTCTATTAGTTGGAACACACAGACCAAGAGTGTGATGAGCAGTTTTGTGTAGGCCTTTATGTGACCCAGTTTTATAATTTCTCTAAAGCGTGGCTCTCTTACCATTGATTTATTTAAAAGACCACACAACCTGTCTGATAGTCAACTTTGGTGTATTATTGTTTCTTGATTAGCCAGCGGTTAAGTGGAGAAGTCCTCTTTTGGATGGAACATCCTTGGACAAAGCTGTAGTCAGGTGAAAGATAGGCATGCATAAGAATATCTATCTAGTAAGTAAGCAAGGGGAAGTGTCATAAGACAGAGAGCACTCTCATACCTGCTCTGAAATCTGGGGAATAGTGCACGATCAAATCCAAGAACAAGAATTTGACATGTGTTGGACTGTACAGAGGAGAACTTTCTTTGAAGAGTTCATATTCAATTATTGATGACCCCTCTCAAGAAAGGCATTTGGAATTACCCAGATATTGTTTAATAGGTGTTGCTAAGAGTAACTTCTTGGAAAAATGTGGTGCTGAAAAATCAAGCTTAGAAGCAACCATTTTGCTCTGAGTACCTGTTACTTCCAGAATAGAGAGCAGTAGCCCATAATGAAATGAGTACTATTCTGAGTGAGGCATCTGGCCCTATACACATGACCAAGTCACTCCAGCATTTTCAAATCTGTGCAAGTAGGCTCTCTCTCTTTTGCACAGGTGGGATTTTTTATTATTAAAGTATAGTAGTTTTATAATGTTATATTAGTTCACAATATTCTATTAATTATGACATAGGGATTCAATATTTTTATAGATTATACTCCACTTAAAGTTATTAAAAAATATTGGCTGTATTCCCTGTGCTGTACAATGTATCATTGTATCTTATTTATTTTATTCAAAGTAGTTAGTCCTCTTAATTTCCTACATACCTCTTGCCCCTTCTCCAAACCCTCTTCCCACTGGTAATCACTAGTTTGTTCTCTATATCTGTGAGTTTGTTTCTGTTTCTTTATATTTAGTCATTTATTTTTTAGATTCCACATAGAAGTGATAACATACAGTATTTGTCTTTCTCTGTCTAAATTATTTCACTAAGCATAATACCCCCCAGGTCCATCCATGTTGTTGCAAATGACAAAATTTTCTTTCCTTTTTTTAATTGCTGAGTAATATTCCATTGTGTATATACAGCACATATCCTTTACAATTAATCTGTTGATGGACATTTAGGATTCTTCCAATCTTGTTTATTCTAAACCATGCTGCTATAACCATTGCAGAACATGTATCTATTTAAATTAGAGTTTTAATTTTCTTTGGATATATACTCAAGAATAAAATTTCTGGATGATATGGTAGTTCTATTTTTTTTAGTTTTTTTTTTTTGGAATCTCCATACTGTTTTCCATAGTGGCAATACCAATTTACATTCCCAACAAAATGGGGGTTTTGTGGGGTTCCCTTTTCTCCATATCCTCACTAACATCTGTAATTTGTCATCATTTTGATGATAGCTATTCTGGCAAGTGTGAGGTGATATCTCACTTTGGTTTTGATTTACATTTCCCTGATGATTAGTGATGTTGAGCATCTTTTCATGTGCCTATTGGCCATCTGTAAGTCTTCTTTGGAAAAATGTGTATTCAGGTCTTCTGCCCATTTTTAATTAAGTTGTTTGTTGTTTGATATTGATTTGTATGAGCTGTTTATATATTTTAGTTGTTAACCCCCTTATCAGACATATAATTTGCAAACATTTTCTCCCATTTTGTAGGTTGTCCTTTCAATTTATCAATAATTTCTTTTGCTGTGCAAAGGCTTTTAAGTTTAATTGGGTCCCATATCTTATTTTTGCTTTTGTTTCCTTTGCTTGAGGAGACAGATCCTCCAAAAAATATTGCTACAATTTATGTCAAAGTGTGTTTCACCTATGTTTTCTTCAAAGAGTTTTATGGTTTTTGGCCTTACATTTAGGTATTTAATCCATTTTGAGTTTATTTTCGTATATGGTGTGAAGAAATATTCTCATTTCATACTTTTACATGTAACTGTTCAGTTTTCCCAGCACCACTTACTAGAGATACTGTCTTTTCTCCATTGTATATTCTTGCCTCCTTTGTTATAAACTACTTCATCATAAGTGTATGAATTTACCTCTAGTCTCTCTATTCTGTTCCATTGATCTATGTGTCTGCTTTTCTTGCCAGTACCATGATGTTTTGGTTACCATAGCTTTGTATATAGTCTGGACTCATGGAGCATGATACCTCCAGCTTGTTCTTTTTCTCAAGATTGCTTTGGCTATTTAGACTCTTTTGTGGTTTCATATAAATTGTAGGACTATTTGTTCTGCTTCTTTGAAAAAGGTCATGGGTATTTCAATAGGGATTGCATTAAGTCTGTAGACATTTGTTATGGACATTTTAACAATATTAATTCTTGCAATCCATGAACACAGGATATTTTTCCATTTCTTTGTATCATTTTCAATTTCCTTCATAAATTTTTTAAACATCTTTATTGGAGTATAATTGCTTTAAAATGGTGTGTTAGTTTCTGCTTTACAACAAAATGAATCAGTTATATATATACATATGTTCCCATATCTCTTCTCTCTTGCGTTTCCCTCCCTCCCCCCCCCTCTATCCCACCCCTCCAGGTGGTCACAAAGCACCGAGCTGATCTCCCTGTACTATGGGGCTGCTTCCCACTAGCTATCTATCTTACATTTGGTAGTGTATATATGCCCATGCCTCTCTCTCACTTTGTCACAGCTTACCCTTCCCCCTCCCCATATGCTCAAGTTCATTCTCTAGTAGGTCTCTGTCTTTATTCCTGTTTTACCCCTAGGTTCTTCATGACATTTTTTTTTTCTTAAATTCCATATATATGTGTTAGTATATGGTATTTGTCTTTCTCTTTCTGACTTCACTATGTATGACAGACTCTAGGTCTATCTACCTCATTAAAAATAGCTCAATTTCTTTTCTTTTTATGGCTGAGTAATATTCCATTGTATATATGTGCCACATCTTCTTTATCCATTCATCTGATGATGGACACTTAGGTTGTTTCCATCTCCAGGCTATTGTAAATAGAGCTGCAATGAACATTTTGGTACATGACTCTTTTTGAATTATGGTTTTCTCAGGGTATATGCCCAGTAGTAAGGTTGCTGGGTCATATGGTAGTTCTATTTGTAGATTTTTAAGGAAGCTCCATACTGTTCTCCACAGTGGCTGTATCAATTTACATTCCCACCAACAGTGCAAGAGGATTCCCTTTTCTCCACACCCTCTAAAGCATTTATTGTTACTAGATTTTTTGATGATGGCCATTCTGACTGGTGTGAGATGATATCTCATTGTAGTTTTGATTTGCATTTCTCTAATGATTAATGATGTTGAGCATTCTTTCATGTGTTTGTTGGCAGTCTGTATATCTTCTTTGGAGAAATGTCTATTTAGGTCTTCTGCCCATTTTTGGATTGGGTTGTTTTTTTGTTATTAAGCTGCATGAGCTGCTTATAAATTTTGGAGATTAATCCTTTGTCAGTTGCTTCATTTGCAAATACTTTCTCCCATTCTAAGGGTTGTCTTTTGGTCTTGTTTATGGTTTCCTTTGCTGTGCAAAAGCTTTGAAGTTTCATTAGGTTCCATTTGTTTATTTTTGTTTTTATTTCCATTTCTCTAGGAGGTGGGTCAAAAAGGATCTTGCTGTGATTTATGTCATAGAGTGTCCTGCCTATGTTTTCTTCTAAGAGTTTGATAGTTTCTGGCCTTACATTTAGGTTTTTAATCCATTTTGAGCTTATTTTTGTGTATGGTGTTAGGGAATGATCTAATCTCATACTTTTACATGTACCTGTCCAGTTTTCACAACACCACCTATTGAAGAGGCTGTCCTTTCTCCACTGTACATGCCTGCCTCCTTTATCAAAGATAAGGTGGCCATATGCGCGTGAGTTTATCTCTAGGCTTTCTATACTGTTGCATTGATCTATATTTCTGTTTTTGTGCCAGTACCATACTGTCTTGATTACTGTAGCTTTGTAGTATAGTCTGAAGTCAGGGAGCCTGACTCCTCCAGTTCCATTTTTCGTTCTCAAGATTGCTTTGGCTATTTGGGGTCTTTTGTGTTTCCATAAAAATTGTGAAATTTTTTGTTCTAGTTCTGTGAAAAATGCCAGTGGGAGTTTGATAGGGATTGCACTGAATCTGTAAATTGCTTTGGGTAGTAGAGTCATTTTCACAGTGTTGATTCTTCCAATCCAAGAACATGCTATATCTCTCCATCTATTTGTATCATCTGTAATTTCTTTCATCAGTGTCTTATAATTTTCTGCATACAGGTCTTTTGTCTCCTTAGGTAGGTTTATTTGTAGGTATTTTATTCTTTTTGTGGCAATGGGAGTGTTTTCTTGATTTCACTTTCACATTTTTCATCATTAGTGTATAGGAATGCCAGAGATTTCTGTGCATTAATTTTGTATCCTGCTACTTTACCAAACTCATTGATTAGCTTTAGTAGTTTTCTGGTAGCATCTTTAGGATTCTCTATGTATAGTATCATATCATCTGCAAAGTGTGACAGCTTTACTTCTTCTTTTCCAATTTGGATTCCTTTTATTTTCTTTTCTTCTCTGATTGCTGTGGCTAAAACTTCCAAAACTATGCTGAATAAGAGTGGTGATAGTGGGCAACCTTGTCTTGTTCCTGAACTAAGTTGTAATGCTTTCAGTTTTTCACCATTGAGGATGATGTTGGCTGTGGGTTTGTCATATATGGCCTTTATTATGTTGAGGAAAGTTCCCTCTATGCCTACTTTCTACAGGGTTTTTATCATACACGGGTGTTGAATTTTGTCAAAAGCTTTCTCTGCATCTATTGAGATGATCATGTGGTTTTTCTCCTTCAATTTGTTAATACGGTGTATCACATTGATTGATTTGCGTATATTGAAGAATCCTTGCATTCCTGGGATAAATCCCACTTGATCATGGTGTATGATCTGTTTAATGTGCTGTTGGATTCTGTTTCCTAGTATTTGGTTGAGGATTTTTGTATCTATGTTCATCAGTGATATTGGCCTGTAGTTTTCTTTCTTTGTGACATCCTTGTCTGGTTTTGGTATCAAGGTGATGGTGGCCTTGTAGAATGAGTTTGGGAGTGTTCCTCCCTCTGCTATATTTTGGAAGAATTTGAGAAGGATAGGTGTTAGCTCTTCTCTAAATGTTTGATAGAATTAACCTGTGAGGCCACCTGGTCCTGGGCTTTTGTTTTTTTGAAGATTTTTAATCACAGTTTCAATTTCAGTGCTTTTGTTTGGTCTGTTCATATTTTCTGTTTCTTCCTTGTTCAGTCTTGGCAGGCTGTGCATTTCAAAAATTTGTCCATTTCTTTCAGGTTGTCCATTTTATTGGCATAGAGTTGCTTGTAGTAATCTCTCATGATCTTTTGTATTTCTGCAGTTTCACTTGTTACTTCTTTTTCATTTCTAATTCTATTGATTTGAGTCTTCTCCCTTATTTTCTTGAAGAGTCTGGCTAATGGTTTATCAATTTTGTTTATCTTCTCAAAGAACCATCTTTTTGTTTTATTGATCTTTGCTATCATTTTCTTCATTTCTTTTTCATTTATTTCTGATATGATTTTTATGATTTCTTTCCTTCTGCTAACTTTGGGGTTCTTTTGTTCTTCTTTCTCTAATTGCTTTAGGTGCAAGGTTAGGTTGTTTATTCGAGATGTTTCCTGTTACTTAAGGTAGGATTGTATTGCTATAAACTTCTCTCTTAGAACTGTTTTTTCTGCATCCCATAGATTTTGGATTGTCATGTCTCCATTGTCATTTGTTTTTAGGTATTTTTTTTTATTTCCTCTTTGATTTCTTCAGTGATCACTTCGTTATTAAGTAGTGTATTGTTTAGTCTCAATGTGTTTGTATTTTTTACAGATCTTTTCCTGTAATTGATATCTTGTCTCATAGCGTTGTGGTTGGAAAAGATACTTGATACAATTTCAATTTTCTTAAATTTACCAAGGCTTGAATTGTCACCCAAGATATGATCTATCCTGGGGAATGTTCCATGAGCACTAGAGAAAAATGTGTATCTGTTGTTTTTGGATGGAATGTCCTATCAATATCAATTAAGTCCATCTTGTTTAATATATCATTTAAAGTTTGTGTTTCCTTATTTATTTTCATTTTTGATGATCTGTCCATTGGTGAAAGTGGGGTGTTAAAGTCCCCTACTATGAATATGTTACTGTCGATTTCCCCTTTCATGGCTGTTAGTATATGCCTTATGTATTGAGTTGCTCTTACATTGGGTGCATAAATATTTACAACTGTTATATCTTCTTCTTGGATCAATCCCTTGATCATTATGTAGTGTCCTTCTCTGTCTCTTCTAATAGTGTTTATTTTAAAGTCTATTTTGTCTGATATGAGAAGTGTTACTCCAGCTTTCTTTTGTTTTCCATTTGCATGAAATATCTTTTTCCATCCCCTTAATTTCAGTCTGTATGTGTCTCTAGGTCTGAAGTGAGTCTCTTGTAGACAGCAAATATATGGGTCTTGTTTATGTATCCATTCAGCCAATCTGTGTCTTTTGGTGGGAGCATGTAGTCCATTTACATTTAAGGTAGTTATCGATATGTATGTTCCTATTCCCACTTTCTTAATTGTTTTGGGTTCATTATTGTAGGTGTTTTCCTTCTCTTGTGTTTCTTGCCTAGAGTAGTTCCTTTAGCAGTTGTAGAGCTGGTTTGTTGGTGCTGAACTCTCTCAGCTTTTAATTTTCTGTAAAGGTTTTAATTTCTCCATCAAATCTGAAGGAGATCCTTGCTGGGTAGAATAATCATGGTTGCAGAATTTTCTCCTTCATCACTTTAATTATGTCCTGCCAGTCCCTTCTGGCTTGCAGAGTTTGTGCTGAAAGATCAGCTGTTAACCTTATGGGGATTCCCTTGTGTGTTATTTTTCCCTTGCTTCTTTTAATATGATTTCTTTGTATTTAATTTTTGATAGTTTGATTAATATGTGTCTTGGCATATTTCTCCTTGGATTTATCCTGTATGGGACTCTCTGTGCTTCTTGGACTTGATTAACTATTTCCTTTCCCATATAAGGGAAGTTTTCAACTATAATCTCTTCAAATATTTTCTCAGTCCCTTTCTTTTTGTCTTCTTATTCTGAAACACCTATAATTCGAATGTTGGTGCATTTAATGTTGTCCCAGAGGTCTCTGAGAGTGTCCTCAGTTCTTTTCATTCTTTTTTCTTTATTCTGCTCTGCAGTAGTTATTTCCACTATTTTATCTTCCAGGTCACTTATCCGTTCTTCTGCCTCAGTTTTTCTGCTATTGATCTCATCTAGAGTATTTTTCATTTCATTTACTGTGTTGTTCATCATTATTTGTTTCATCTTTAATTCTTCTAGTTCCTTGTTAAATGTTTCTTGCATTTTGTCCATTCTATTTCCAAGATTTTGGATCATCTTTACTATCATTATTCTGAATTCTTTTTCAGGTAGACTGCCTATTTCCTCTTCATTTGTTATGTCTGGTGTGTTTTTATCTTGCTCCTTCATCTACTGTGTGTTTTTCTGTCTTCTCATTTTGCTTATCGTACTGTGTTTGGGGTCTCCTTTTTGCAGGCTGCAGGTTCGTAGTTCCCGTTGTTTTTGGTGTCTGTCCCCCGTGGCAAAGGTTGGGTCAGTGAGTTGTGTAGGCTTCCTGGTGGAGAGGACTAGTGCCTGTGTTCTTGTGGATGAGGCTGGATCTTGTCTTTCTGGTGGGCAGGTCCATGTCTGGTGGTGTGTTTTGTGGTGTCTGTGGACTTATTATGATTTGGGGCAGCCTCAATGCTAATGGGTGGCATTGTGTTCCTGTGTTGCTAGTTGTTTGGCGTAGGATGTCCAGCACTGTAGCTTGCTGGTGGTTGAGTGAAGCTGGGTGCTGGTTTTGAGATGGAGATCTCTTGGAGATTTTTGCTGTTTGATATTTTGTGGAGCTGGGAGTTCTCTTGTGGACCAGTGTCCTGAAGTTGGCTCTTCCACCTCAGAGGCACAGCAGTAACTCCTGGCTGCAGCACCAAGAGCCTTTCATCCACACTGCTCAGAATAAAAGGGAGAAAATGTAGAAAGAAAAAATTAGTAGAAGTAGAGAGAAAGAAAGAAAGAAAGAAAGGAAGAAAGAACAAAGTAAGGAGGGAGGGAAGAAGGAAGGAAGGATGGAAGGAAGTTAAAAAAAAAGAAAGAAGAAAATGTAAAATAAAATAAAGTAAGATAAAATATACCAAAGTTATTAAAATAAAAAATAATTATTAAGAGGAAAACAAAAAAACGGACAGATAGAATCCTGGGACAAATGGTGGATGCAAAGCTATCCAGACAAAATCTCACAGAGAAGCATACACATACACACTCACAAAAAGGGGAAAAGTGGAAAAAATCATAAATCTTGCTCTCAAAGTTCACCTCTTCAATTTGGGATGATTCGTTGTCTAAAGGAGTGAAGGAAGGAAAGCAAGAAAAAAGATAAAGTAAAATAAAATAAAGTTTTTAAAATAAAAGTTAATTATTTAGAAAAAAGTTTAAAAAAAAAAGAAAAGAAAAAACGGATGGATAGAACCCTAGGACAAATGGTGGAAGCAAAGCTATACAGACAAAATCTCACAGAGAAGCATACACATACACACTCACAAAAAGAGGAAAAGGGGAAAAAAATCATAAATCTTGCTCTCAAAGTCCACCTCCTTAATTTGGGATGATTCGTTGTCTATTCATGTATTCCACAGATGCAGGGTACATCAAGTTGATTGTGGAGCTTTAACTCGCTGCTTCTGAGGCTGCTGGGAGAGATTTCCCTTTCTCTTCTTTGTTCTCACAGCTCCCAGGGCTCAGCTTTGGATTTGGCCCTGCCTCTGCAATTAGGTCGCTGGAGGACGTCTGTTCTTTCCTCAGAGAGGACGGGGTTAAAGGAGCCGCTGATTCGGGGGCTCTAGCTCACTCAGGCCGGGGGTAGGGGTACGGAGTGCTGGGCGAGCCAGCGTAGGCAGAGGCCGGCGTAAAGTTGCACCAGCCTGAGGCGCGCCATGCGTTCTCCCGGGGGAGTTGTCCCTGGGTCACGGGACCCTGGCAGTGGCGGGCTGCGCAGGCTCCCCGGAACGGGGGTGTGGATAGTAACCTGTGCTCGCACACTAGCTTCTTGGTGGTGGCAGCAGCAGCCTTAGCATCTCATGCCTGTCTCTGGGGTCCGCGCTTTTAGCCGTGGCGCGCGCCCGTCTTTGGAGCTCCTTTAAGCAGCGTTCTTAATCCCCTCTCCTCATGCACCAGGAAACAAAGAGGGAAGAAAAAGTCTCTTGCCTCTTTGGCAGGTCCAGACTTTTCCCTGGACTACCTCCCGGCCAGCCGTGGCACACTAACCCCCTGCAGGCTGTGTTCACGCTGCCAACCCTAATCCTCTCCCTGCACTCAGACCGAAGCCTGAGCTTCAGCTCCAAGCCCCGCCCACCCCAGCGGGCGAGCAGACAAGCCTCTCGGTCTGGTGAGTGCCGGTCGGCACTGATCCTCTGTGCAGGAATCTCTCCGTTTTGCCCCCCGCTCCCCTGTTGCTGTGCTCTCCTCCACGGCTCCGAACCTTCCCCCTCCGCCACCCACAGTCTCTGCCCACAAAGGGGCTTCCTAGTGTGTGGAAACCTTTCCTCCTTCACAGCTCCCTCCCACTGGTGCAGGTCCCATCCCTATCCTTTTGTCTCTGTTTTTTTCTTTTTTTCTTTTGCCCTACCCAGGTACGGGGGGAGTTTCTTGCCTTTTGGGAGGTCTGAGGTCTTCTGCCAGCTTTCAGTAGGTGTTCTGTAGGAGTTGTTCCACGTGTAGATGTATTTCTGGTGTATCTGTGGGGAGGAAGGTGATCTCCACATCTTACACTTCCGCCATCTTCCCGGAAGTCTCCATCAACTTTTGATAGTTTTCAAAGTATAGGTCTTGCACCTCCTTGGCTAATTTTATTCCTAGATATTTTATTCTTTTTTGATGCAATTTTTAACAAGATTGTTTTCTTACTTTCTCTTTCTCATAGTTCATTATTAGCATGTAAAAAAGCAATAGATTTCTGTATATTAATCTTGTATCCTGAAACTTTACTAAAGTTGTTTATTAGTTCTAAAATATTTTTGGTTGGAGACATTAGGGTTTCCTATATATAGTATAATATCATCTACAAATAGTGATAAGTTTACCCTTCCCTTCCTATTTGGATGTGTTATATTTCTTTTTCTTTTCTGATTGCTGAGACTAGGACTTCCCATGCTTTGTTAAATAGAAGTGATGGGAGTGGGCTTTCTTGTTTTTGATTTTAAAGGAAAAGCTTTCAGCTTTTCACTACTCACTATACTGTTAGTAGTGAGTTTGTCATAAAGGCCTTTATTATGTTGAGGTATGTTCACTGTACACCAGCTCTGATGAGAGCTTTTATTATGAATGAATGTTGCATTTTGTCTCTGCTTTTTCTGAATCTATTGAGATGATCATGCAATTTTTATTCTTCAAATTGTTAATGTGGTGTATCACATCAATTGACTTGCAGATAATGAACTGTCCTTGCGTCCCTGGGATAAATACCTTTTGATCATGTTGTATGATCCTTTTTATATAGTGTTGAATTGCATTTGCTAATATTTTGTTGTGGATTTTTGTATATATATTCATTTGAGATATTGACCTGTAATTTTCTTTTCTTGTAGTGTCCATATCTGTGGTATCACTGTAATGGTGGCCTCTTTTATATGCATTTGAGAATATTATGTCCTCTTCAATTTTTTGTAATAGTTTGAGAAGGATAGGTATTAGCTCTTCTTATATGTTTGGTAGAATTCCTCTGTGAAGCTGTCCATTCCTGGACATCTGTTTGCTAGGAATTCTTTGATTACTGACTCAATTCCCCTACTAGTGATCTATTTGTTCAGATTATGTATTTATTCTTGATTCAGTCTTGGAAGTTTTATGTTTCTAGGAATTAATCCATTTATTCCTATTTGTCCTATTTGTTGCTATATAACTGTTCATGGTATACTCTTATGATTTTTTGTATCTCGGTTGTACCAGTTGTAATTTCTCCTCTTTCACTTCTTATTTTATTTATTTAGATCCTTTCTCTTTTCCTCTTGATGAGCTTGGTTTATCAATTTTGTTTAAGGTTTCCAAAAACCAGCACTTGGTTTCATTGATCTTTTCTATCTTTATTATTATTATTTTTTGGTCTCTATTTGATTGATTCCCTCTCCAATCTTTATTATCTTCTTTCTTCTACTGACTTTGGTCTGTGTTTCTCTTTTTCCAGATTGTAGGTTAGGTTGTTTATGTAACATTTTTCTTGTTTTTTGAGGAAGGCCTGCATTGCTATAAACTTCCCTTGTAAACTGATTTTAGCTGCATCTCATAGATTTTCAGGTCACGCTTTTCCATTTTCATTTGTCTCAAGGTATTTTCTGATTTCGTCTTTGCTTTATTTATGGACTCTTTTGTTTTCTTTTTTACTAATATGTTGTTTAGTCTCCACATGTTAACATTCTTCCCATTTTTCTTCCTGTTATTGATTTCTAGTTTCATACCATTGTGGTTGGTAAAAATGCTTGGTATAATTTGTATGCTCTTAAATTTGTTGAGACTTATTTTGTGTCCTAGTATATGATCTGTCCTGGAGAAGGTTCCATGTGCTCTTGAAAAGAACCTGTAATCTGCTATTTGTGGATGGATTGTTCTGTAGATATTTATTAAGTCCAACTGGTCTAATATGTTGTTTAAGTCCACTGTTTCCTACTGATTTTCTATTGGGATGATCTCTTCACTGATGTAGGTGCACTGTTAAAGTGACCTAGTATTATTGTCAATTTCTTCCTTTATGATTGTTAATATTTGTTTTATATATTCACGTGTTCCTATGTTAGGTGCATATATGTTAACATGCATTATATTCTCTTCTTGTATTGATCCCTTTATCAGTATATAATGCCTTTCCTTGTCTATTGTTATAGACTTTATGTCTGCTTGATTTTGCTAACCCAGCTTTCTTTTGTTTAAATTTTCATGATATATCTTTTTCCACCCCTTCATTTTTAGTCCCTGTGTGTTTTTAGCTGTGAAGTGAGTCTCTTTTAGGCAGTGTAGAGAGGGTGTCTCTTTCTTTTTATCCAATCAGACACCTTATGTCTTTTGATTTGAACATCTAGTCCATTGACATTTAAAGTGATACTTGATAGTTATATATTTATTGCAATTTTGCTATTTGTTGTCTGGTAGATTTTGTATTTCTGTAGTTTTTCTCTGTTCTTTTTCCTTCTCTTAGTCTGTTCCCTTGTAATTTGATGATTTTCATTAGTAGTATGCTTGTGTTCCTTTCTATCTAGTTTTTGTGTATCTATTGTAGGTTTTTGATTTGTGGTTCCAGGGGGCTCACATATGTTTACCTATAGCTATATCTCCTCATTTTAAACTGATAGTCATTTAAATTCAAACACATTCTAAATAATCTACATTTTTTACTCCCCTATCACACGTTTTATATTTTTAAGGTCATATTTTACATCTTCAAGTCTGTCCCTTAAGTATTTATTTTAGTTATAGTTGATTTTACAAGTTTTGTCTTTTAATCTTTGTATTCACTTATTTAAGTGGTTGTTCCATAGCCTTTACTATGTATTTGCATTTACTAATGAATTTTTTTTCTTTCCTATTGATTCATACTTCTTGTTATAGCTTTTACTTTTCTTCTTAGAAAAGGCCTTTTAGCACATTTTTTATAGTTGGTTTAGTATTGTTGAATTCTTGGTTTTTGCTTTTCTGAGTATTCTTTATCTTTCTTTCAATTCTTAATTACAAACTTGCTGCTAGGGTATCCTAAGTTGTTGGTTTTCCTTTTCAGGAGTTTAAATATATCATGCCTCTACCTTCTGGCCTGCAAAGCTTCTGCAGAAAATCAGTTGATAAACTTATTGTAGCCTTTTTCCTTGATACATGACTCTTTGTTTTCCTCTTGCTGCCTTAAAAATTCTCTCTTCATCTTTAACTTTTGCCTTTTTATTATGATATGTCTTAATGATATGTCTTATGATATGTCTCTTCAGGTTCATTTCTTTGGGACTCTCTGTGCTTTCTGTACCTTTAAATCTGTTTCTTCTTCAGATTCTGGAAGTTTTCAGCCATAATTTCATCAAATGCCTTTTTTTTTTTTTTAACCTTTTTCTCTGTTTCTTCCCCTTCTGGGACCTCTATATTGTGAATGTTAGTATGCTTGATGTTGTCCCATTAGAACCCTTAAATTATTCTCATTTACAAAAAAAAATATTATTATGTTTGCTGCTCTGATTGGGTGGTTTCCATTATTCTGTTTTTCAGATCACTATGTGTTCTTCTGTACCACCTATTCTGATGTTAATTCCTTCCAATATATTTTCTATTTCAGTTGTATTTTTCAGCTATGACTGCTTAATGTTTTTATATTTTCTAGTTCTGCATTAAAATTCTCATTGCTTTCATCTATTCTTTTCCAAAGTTCATTTAGCATTTTTATTACTAATGCTTTGATCTCTTTATCTGGTAAATTATTTATCTTTGTTTCATTAGTAATTTTTTCTTGTTCTTTCATATGAAACAAACTCCTCTGTCTTTTCATTTTTTTAACTTTCTGTCTCTGTGAAATTAGGTGATATGGTTATCTATCCTGGTCTCAAATGGGTGTCCTTGTGTGGCAGTGTCCCTATGAAGTCTGCATGTGCCCAGTGGCTTTGGTGGGCAAACTTGATCTGAAGGGATGCACAAGCTACATCTTCCCCTAGGGTATGCTGGCAGCTACAATCTTGGTGGGAGATTGATCTTGAGATGTAAGGGGCTAGATTCAGAGCCAGATGTGAGCTGTAGCCACTCCTCTGAACATCGTTGGTCAGCACCCTATCAGGGATGGGATCAGGCCCAAGGTGCTGAAATGGGAGCCCTAAGGGTCAGATCAAAGCTGTTTCTTTCCTCTAAGTGTGATTTCTTCTTTCACCAATGGCATTTCTTCCCTTGTGAATAACAGCACCAGAGCATGAGGGGCTAGAGCAAGCACCTGGTTCATGTGGGGTGCATGCCGCCAAAGTTCCAGCAAGCCTCTCAAAG
This sequence comes from Delphinapterus leucas, assembly GCF_059928025.1. Lineage (NCBI taxonomy): Eukaryota > Metazoa > Chordata > Mammalia > Artiodactyla > Monodontidae > Delphinapterus > Delphinapterus leucas. The sequence continues at coordinate 54,180,291 of NC_143145.1, forward strand.
CCCCAGGCAGTTTCTATCCTGCTGCCTCCATGCACTCACCAAGAAAGGTCAGAGAAAATGAGGTCCAAGCCAGCTCCTCTCATCCCCTATCAAGTGTGAGCACTCTTTGGCAATAACAGCCTTTGCTCTAGTGGAGCTGGATCAGGAACCTGGTACAAGGAATGTTGCTGTAAACCAGCCAGAGCCCGAGGCAGTTTTCAATCTGCTTCCTCTGCCTTATTCCCAGGAGTAAGCAAACAAATGCTTGTGCTCATCATGAGAAGAGTCTCAGTTTCTTAAAGTCCTCCAGTAAATTCCACTGGTTTTCAAACTAGCTGAGGGAGCTCATCTTTCTGGTGTTGGACTTCAGGGCTGGAATATCCAATATTTGGCTTAAGACTGTCAGTCCCTAGTGAGGATCTTCAAGCCCATGTTATTCCCTCCTCTTCTGTGTCTTTGTTCAGGTTGTGGGTCCTGACCTGATTGCTTCCCTTCCTTTCCTACCCAAATCTGTGTGGATCTTTCTTTACAACTTTAGTTGTAGAAGAGTTTTACATGGACAAATTCTTTTTCTTTTAATTTTATTGAAGCATAGTTTACTTACAATGTTGATTTACAGTGTTGTGTTAATTTCTTCTGTATAGCAAAGTGACTCAGTTGTACATATATACATGTTATTTTTAATATTCTTTTTCTTTATGGTTTGTCACAGTATGTTGAATTTAGTTTCCTGTATAAACAGTAGGAACTTCCTGTTTATCCATCCTGTATATAATAGTTTGCATCTGCTAATCCCAAACTCTCATTCTTTCCCTCCCCTAGCCTCAATCCCCCTTAGCAACCACAAGTCTGCTCTCTATATCTGTAAGTCTGTTTTTGTTTCATAGATATGCTGATTTGTATCATATTTTGGATTCCACTTATAAGTAATGTCATATGGTATTTGTCTTTCTCTTTCTGACTTACTTCGCTGAATACGATAGCCCCTAGGTCCATCTATGTTGCTGCATATGGCATTATTTTGTTCTTTTTGATGGCTGAGTAATTCTAATATATATAAATATATCACGTCTTCTTTATCCATTCATCCTTCGGTGGACATTTAGGTTATTTCCATGTCTTAGTGATTGTAAATAGCGCTGCTATGAACATAGGGATGCATGTATCTTTTAAAAATATAGTTTTGTCTGGGTACAAGCCCAGGAAACCAGAAACAAAATGAAGAGATAACCCAGAGAATGGGAGAAAATATTTACAAACAATGCGACCAACAAGGGCTTAATTTCCAAAACATACATACAGCTCATACTACTCAACAAAAAAAGAACAAACAACCCAATCAGAAAATGGTCAGAAGAACTAAATAGACATTTCTCCAAAGAAGACTTACAGATGGTTATTAGGCACGTGAAAAGATGCTCAGCATAGCAAATTATTAGAGAAATGCAAATCAAAACTACAATGAGGTACCACCTCACACCAGTCAGAATGGCCATCATTAAAAAGTGAAATCATTAAAGTATAGACATTCACAAAGAAAGGTGGTCTTGGCCCCATCAGGATAGCAGAGAATGATCTATCACAGTAATTTGCCAAAATAAACATTTCAGGAAAAGTGATCACAAAACAACTAGCATTTTATTGAGTCTATGTTAATTTAAAAATGTTTTGAAATATCTTATTTGGAGCTTTTGTATCATATTAGAACTATAACAATCAACAAAGCCATGAGACAAACAAAAATGAGAGACTAAGCTAGGTAATATCATTAAATGTCTGATATAATATTTATACTACCCATCAGAGTTTAACTATATGAAAGAGGACAGGAACTACTGCATAAGAAATCAGAAGAAAATCACACCCTTATTGCAGGAACTGATTTTTACAGGTCGTACTGGGATAATGAAAGTTCCAAAACCAATATCTACTCTATTTTTCAGTCCCATCTCTTCCTGTATTTGAATATCCAGTCTCAGCCTCTTATGAAACAGACCTAATTTTGATACTTAGTCAATTTTTTGAAAATTTGTGTTAATAAAAGTTAAAAATCTTATTACAGATTTTTTGCCTTCCTAAAATTGATATGCCCACTATTTATTACTTTTGACTATCAAGAGGAAAGTGGTTTTAAGGGGTAAAAATAAGGGGAATAGGAAAAAGTGGGCAATAAATGAGTTCTCAAATATAAAAGTATGAATTTCACTCATAGAATTATCGACACTAATTCAATTAAACAACAAAAGATAACAAAAAACCAATACCATACACATATATACAGAGGAACACAATTTTTTCCACTTCTAAGTTTTCCTTCCAAGCCTTTTCTCATCCATTGTGGCCTTTTTCTACCTGTTTACTCACTTATCTCCTAGGAAGTGGGAGGGCTAATGTGATTGGTAAACTTGAAAAAATAAAGTGAACATGTTCAGCTCATGTCAGCTCCCTCAACCTCCTTCTGTTCCATGAGAGAATTTGACTTCTATATACCTCTTCCTTTATCAGCATACCATTCTTATCAAGGTAGGCTTTCAGCACCCTGCCCTACCTCCATGAAATAGGACTGCCATGGTCCAACATCACTGTTTCTGGATGCCTCAGTCTTCCTAATTCTGGGTTAACTCTCCCAACAAACGGTATCTGTAACAGTTATGTGGTGCTGAGGAAGTGTGTTCCTTAGATCTCCACCAAGAAAGTCTGCTGTGGAGAGCAGAGTTGTCTAATTGCCTCAGTTACCACCATTTTGAACCACCACCATGCTTTGGCCAAGATCACACTTCCCTTGGACTGCTCCTAGCTGATAACTGAGAAAAAGAGGGTCCTAGTGCTGGCTCATTCCAGTTTAACAAGTGATTCCTCAAACAGGAAAATTTTTCTTGGGTTCTCCCATCAGCCTGGCTGAGATTTTCTCAGAGCCACTAATTCAGTTTGGATTGTTTCTATTGGCCACGTGTTTTTAAGCTCATGTTTTCACATTTTTTCCTTTAGTATCCAATCTGCTGTTAAGCTTATCCAGTGAAGCTTTCACTTATGATACTGATTTTTTTTAATCTCTAGAATTTTGATATATCTAGAGTTTTTCAGTTAGCTCTTTTTAGAGTTCTCTCTCTCTCTCTCTTTTTTTTTTTTTTGAGATTCACCATCTATTCACTCATTACTCACATCTATTTCTTTAAATCCTTAAATATATTTGTATTAGATTATTTGCTTCTTTATTAACTTGGGTCCAATAACTATATCATCTCTGAATCTGTTTTACTGATTTTTTTGGTCAAATTTTCCTATTTATTTCCATGACTAAGTGATTTTTTATTTTATGCTGAATATTGGAAATGCTATACTGTTGAGAGCCTGGATTTTTTTTTTTTTATTAACATCTTTATTGGGGTATAATTGCTTTACAATGGTGTGTTAGTTTCTGCTTTATAACAAAGTGAATCAGTTATGCCTATACATATGCTCCCATATCTCTTCCCTCTTGCGTCTCCCTCCCTCCCACCCTCCCTATCCCACCCCTCCAGGAAGTCACAAAGCACCTAGCCGATATCCCTGTGCCATGCGGCTGCTTCCCACTAGATATCTACCTTACGTTTGTTAGTGTATATATGTCCATGCCTCTCTCTCGCCCTGTCACAGGAGAGCCTGGATTTTGTTGTCTTTCTTTAAGAGTGGTAAGTGCTGTTGAGAAAATTTACTGCTCATTTCCTTTTGTTGTATGCATTTTTTGTATTTCAACGTCCCAAAGATATTCTATATTTTCTTCAAAAACTTTAAAAGTTTTTTCCCCCATGTTTTACCTGGAGTTTGTTATGTGCATTACTTATATATTGTGAGATAGGAATCTAGATTTATTTTCATAAATAAAATCATTTGCTGCAGCAACATTTATTGTATTATAAACAATGTTAAAAATTAAGTCAAAGACTGTGAGAAGACCTTGTAATATAAGCACAAGCTTTATTATGCAAAGAATACCTCAAAATAATTTTAAAAATTACAGTATCATAATTGCAAAAGCTATAAGAGGCAGGTCATGAAGGGCAGGACTCAATGGCTAAAAAACATTGAAATCCATGAAAACCATGAAAATATGCTCATTCTCACTAGTAATTAGGGAAACACAAATTAAAACAGCACACATCTGATTTATTTGCATTAGTTATAAAATTTGACAACCCTAAATATTGATAAAAATGTAGAGCATTTGCTGCTAAGTGGATAAATTACATAAGCAATTTGAAAAAAGTATATTTTTAGTATATGATAAATTTGAAACTGTGAAGCATCTATAACTGACTAATATTTTCCTTGGTATCTACTCTAGGAAAACTCCCTACATGTATGCTAGAAGGGAAGGATAAGAATGTTTTTTGTTTAAAACAACAAAATGTTGGATACAACCTAAATGCCCATAGCAGGAGAATGGACAAAAAATAACTTACAGTCTATTTATCAATAAAATACAGGACAGTAATCAAAATATATTAACTAGAGCTCTATATATTGTCATAATTTTGAACAATAATGGATGATGTTGGATTCTGTGTATTCTTTGATATGTGAGCATGTGTAAGTGTTTAAATTTGAAAAGCAAACTGGTTTTCTAAGTATATAATTAGTTAAAGTACAGAAGAAATCTAGGGGATGATAAACTTCTAAATGAGAATAGTGTTTACTTCTAGAGAGGTAGAAGGAAAGGAAATATGAATCAGTAGTGGTGCACTGTAATATTTTTATCTTATCTGCAACAACTTATTTCTTAGAAAATAATCATCTAAAACAAATATTACAATAATGTCTCACCACTTCTGGGTGAGACCAACCTTAATAAAGTAATTTTTCAAGTGAGATTTGATCAATACTTGTGAGGAATGTCTGCTACAGAACATAGTCCCTTGCCATAATGTCTAGGATGCCCTCCACTAACTTCTTTCTTAAAGGCACCCTTAGAATGATGTGCACCTTAAATTTAGACTTGAAACATTAATATTTTAAGATGAAGAATAATATTTTGCATAAATGAGTTTATCAGGTTAAATTTCTTTTCTACCTATCATAATTTATGTCTCAGTGTGTTTGAATAGGTGATAGATAAGTTCAGATAGGTTTTAAAGGAGAAGCCAAAGGTTTGTCTGGGCTCTTGTCACCTGTCAGTAGTGAGAAAGCAAGAAGGGAAAAAAATTGTCAAAAGTTGTATTAGAGGACTCTGTTACAAAGCTCAGCCTACCTATGGAAAATCGTATTTCCCAGGCAATTTACCTCAGGTCAGTCTCTCAAATGAGGGTGAACTCATAAAAAGTCCAGACAGTGTTATTTAGCTCCTGTTTGAAAGGCAAGGCCAATGACTTCTCCCTATGCCTCTGCACCTCACCTGCTCCTGTGAAAGAGAGAATTAGGTTTAATATGTAGCAAGATGGGATTAGCAGTTTCACATGTCATCTATCCCTTCTGTGTGTACTCATTCAACCTATATTTTGGAGACAAAAATTATTTTATCTTTAAAGTTACATCTTTCTATTGTCTCCTCTGTATTTGTTTACTTACTATGTCTATGACTGGAATTGGGCTGTTACTTTTGAGCAAAAGAGTCATAATAAAGGAATAATGACATGGTGAGCTGTTTTCACTTTTCAAAGGTGAGTTAAGTTTTTCAGAGTAAACTTTGTCCCACAAATAGTGGGGACTTTAGAGTTAATAATTTCTAGCTCCACTTTAGATTTATATCTCATTCTTTGAATAATTCAAGTCAAGAAATAAATTTTTTTCTTTTATTTTTGGAAAACTCAGAGATAGACAAACGTAGTAGATTGTGCACCAATTTGGTAATCTATAGATGTTTGCCATCAATTTGCTCTTACACAGTAACAGTTTGGACAGTCAATTGTAATCCTCAGGATTGGAAAGTACGGGATTCTCTTTCAAGAAAAAGCTGCCTTCTATAGTAAAATATTATGAGATAAAGGATATTCTGATTATGACTTGGCTTTCTATTGTGTGTATATTCCATGGGTCAAATATCTCTCCCAAAACATAGACATATGAAAAGCTTCATAATGTAAAGTTTAATCAGTGCTCTGCCTGAGCCATGTTGTATTATGACAGACTATTGTTAGCTTCTCTTTCTAACTCCCTGGTCAGGGATGTTATATTTTGGCTTAAAATTAGCCATACTACATGAAAAGTATCAAGCACTACAATTTAGGGCTTCCCATTCTCCCCCAGAATGCTGGTTGTTAAATGGTTACCTTATCTTGTAATCAGTTTTACCATGTGCATCACATCCATTATTTTTTCAGGCATGATACTTTAAAAGATTGGATTGATTGGTGTCCAATTGCAGCAAGTTGTTCCTTCAAACTTTTAGTTATCAATAAAAATTTAGAGCACAAATTTTGATAAAGAGAGTGTATAACCATACATTCTTAAGACTCTCTTCCTAGTGTGGACCCAGAATGATTTTTAAAGGATTATTGTGTAGGAAAATCTTAATGGTTCCCATGTAAAAGATGTGGCTTGTTCCCAAATATAGCCTGAATTTTGTTTGTTTACATAACTAATTCAAAATGTGTGAACATGGATAAAGGAAGCAATTTGGAATCTCCATATATGACTAATTAAACTTTCTCCTTGTAACAAATAATTCAACAGAAAAGGAAAATCAATTCACATTTCTGTTTTCAAGAGCAGTGGATGAACTAGTTCTTAATATTTACAACATTCATTGTTGTAGTTTGTCTTTTCACACAGCTTTCTTAGAAGCAGTCTTGAATTCTAGAGAAAGGACCTGCAGTAAAATAGACATATTAGATAAAAAGATATTTTCAATAAGGTGTATTTAAGAGCTTTAGGACAAAGCATATTGGGACTAGCAGCTTTGGTTGTAAAGGAAGGCAAGCCGTCTTATCTGTCTACTCTTTTGAAAGAAGATGTTGCACAACTTCAGTTATATTAGGCAAGGGTGCTCTATGGCCAACCATTAGTATCCTCAATTACAGAAGCCTCGATGTAAACAATTACAAAGGACTAGCATCTTTGGCAGGTAATGCTAAAATCATACTCTTCGGGTGGGACTCAAACCCAGCCAAAACTCGGATTGGGACTCGAACCCATGGACTGGGACTTGAACCCACCCTCCTCAGATTGGGATTTGAACTCATGATCTCTGACTAGGAAGGGACTCAAAACAACTGTCATTTGATTAAAACCACTTGCCTGGTGTCAGCACTTACTGAAGTTCAGGTTCTCATTGGAGAAAGAATTCAAGGTGAGGCAAAGAGGTAGGCAAAGAATGAGTTTACTAACATAGGAGGCTTGTGAGAGTTACAAGTAGGCCAGCAAGGGAACACAACCCTGAGAAAAAAGAGGGCTGCTTTTTTATAATCAAAAAAGTGGGGAGGGGAGATCACCTTCTTCCTCATTCTTGGGCAGATGTCAAGGCTTACATCATTAGTTCCTCTTTTGGACCTATATGGTTTAACTGGGACTGTCACGGTGCTATTTAAATCATATGTATATTAACAAAAGGGTGGTAATATATATTAAAATATGGCAATTCAACTCAGGTTTCAGTATAATGTCCCCTTTCACCTAGTTTCTTTCCCCTTGCACCTATGTTTCTGTCTTGGCTACTTGCAGAAATGCTACTCTTCAAGAATTATTAACTCTCTGAATTCATGTAACAAGATTCAGACCCCATATCTACTGTCTTGTTTTTTAACTATCAGGGTTTGTGGCTTGAGTGTGTCTGGTGCTTTGGTGCACCTGGTCTTCCTTCAAGGTAGTGTAGATTGTTGCTAGGTTACTGGATTATTTCCTTGAGTGGTCACTAGCTTACAACAGTCTCCCAAGTTCCCTTAAAATTCCCTTTCGGTCTTTAATCTCTAGTGGGATTTCTAAACTATTTAATTATTCTACTGTATCCCTATCAGTGACACCTTAACTACTTTAGGCCTTGGCATCAGTGGTGATCAGATTCACTATTGAAAGCTGAAGCAAGAGTACCAGAGGGCAGAATCTAAGGGAATTTCTATGTAAAGTAGATGCAAGACATTTCTTGGAGACTCCCAAAACTATTTGGGAGGAAATTGAGGCTGAGATTTCCTTAGGGAAAGCTAAGAGTAGAGAAATATTAGTTTCAATTGTGACCCTATTTTGACTTTCCACTTCCTGTGATCCTAAAAATATGGATTACACATATATAATATAATAAGACTTTATAGAGCCCTGGGGGTTAGTAAGTAAAGAAAGAAGGGTTGTTTGTCCTTATTACAGCCATGTCCTCAGGGCCTAGCTGTTTATGTCATGTCTTCAATAAATTTGTATTACTCAGATTTCAATATATTTGATTCAAAGATCACTTGAAAAATAACTATAATATTCAAGAAGGGTACTATATAACAAGTAAAAGTATAAGGTAAATGCAGTACCTATCTTTCACTGCCTTTTGTTCTAATATGAATTTATTAGCTATATTCTATTAATGAGTTCCTATGCAATGTCTTGATGCTTTCAGGGGATACCAGGATCTTACAAAACTATTTCATGTATATTTATATGTATATATTTATGCATAAAACATGTTGAGTGGGAACCAGTTGCATCTCCTTATAGCTGCTGAGGAAGACTAGCTTACAAAAATAAATTATAAAAAGACCCCTTGAAATAGCTTGATGATTGTATTGTCACCCACCAAGTTATCCAACCAGAAATCAAAAACAAGCATTGCCAATCCTATCAACACTGCTGACACCTATTTCAACCATCCACACTTCATTGTGAATAATGACAATAGCTTCTTCACTGCCCTTCCTGTCTCCAGTCTTATCCTTCCCAGTATATTCTCCCACAGTGCTATCATACTAACTTTCAAATCTTATTCTCCTGCTCAAACTTGATTTCAATGGCTCCTTCATCATCTGGGCCCTTCACTTCCTGTTCGTCTTCTATACTCCAGGAATAAACAAGTATTTGCAGTGCCCATTTCATACAGAATTTTCTCCTGACTCCACCATGCTTTTGATCATGATTTTCACTGGACTCTGAATTCCTTTCCTTTGCACATTTGTTACACACTTATACTTCTCCAAAGACTCTATTCTACTTCCATTTTACCATATACATATTTCTCATTATAATTACATTTGTATTTTACTGACTTTTTGGCTTACATATTTTTGTTTTCCATGAACTATAAGTTCCTTGAGGACTGGGACATAATCTTTTCATCTATGTATTGCTCATATATGGGTGAAGTCCATATTCTCAACTGTAAATAGGTTTATATTTATCTTATGCTTATTTAAAAAATTAAATGGATTAAAACAAAGGAGGCCTTTAGATTAATGCCTGATGCATGGTATACACTCACACATAGGAAGGCTCAATAGTATAAAGATGTAGATTTTCTCATATTTACTTAAAAATTAAAGAAAGTGCAACTGAAACTCTGAAAGAATTTTCAGAGATTTTTAATAAGCTGATCCTAAAATTATATGAAGAATAAAGTTCCAAGAATTGTCAAGAGTTTTAACAAACTCTTGAAGATAATAACAAAGATGATTTAAGTCTAGGTAATAATTATTGAAAAAAGCTATACTAATTAAATTCAGGTGGTATTTGCACAGGGCTATAGACTACTATAATAAAATACACAGTCAAAAATAGATTTGACAATATGAAATATAACAGAACTGGCATTATACTTCAGAGGGGAACTGATAGATTATTTAATAAATGCTCTTAACTGGGACAGCTGGATATTTATATTAAAAATTCCTTCCTCGTATCAAATCTCAATTACATCCTAATAAATGAAATATCCAAATGTGAAAAGTAAAATTAAACATTAAAAAATAAATATATGTGAACCTCAAACTGCTCTAGAAACCTCTTTTAAAAATCATGGAAGGACATCAAGATGATAGAGTAAAAAAATGCTGGTCTCACCATCCCTCATGAATACATCAAAACTGTAAATACATATAGAGTGAATCTCACTGAAATCAAGCTGGGGACTAGCAGAACAGCTCTTCTACAGCCAAGATTGTAAAGAAAGATCCACACAGGTTTGGGTAGAAAGGGAGGAGAAGTGATATGATCAGAACCTGTACTCCTAGTGGGGGACACAGAAGAGGAAGCAGATATCTTAGGCTCAGGGATCCTCCTGGGGAGTGAGAAGTCTGAGCCATATATTAGTCACATCAGCTCTGGGGTTGAAGACTGTGAAAATGAGCCTCCTTATCTGGTTTGGAAACCAATGGAGCTTACTGGAAGGCTATGAGAAACAAAGATTCTACTCTTGACGAGCGTGTACACAGATCTGCTTACTCCTGATGACAGAACAGAGGTAACAGATTGAAAACTGCCTGGGGATTTCGTCCACTTGCCAGTATTGTCTTAGCACATCCCCCAGCCTGCACTAGCCTGCTCTAGCCCCTCTTGTTCTGGTGCTGCTCTCCACTAGGGCCAAGGCTGCAATTGCTGACAGGAGCATGAACACTTAGAGGAAATGGAGCTGGCTTGAATCTGACTCTACCCCAAATCAGAGCTGAGGCAGCCATTTCCAATATATGTGCCCCCATCCACATCTAGGCTGAACAAAACTAGCTTATCTTTAGGGTGAAGAATGACATTGCCAATAGGAGTTAACCATCTCAGTAATGTGGCAAAAACACCTCCCTTCCTGACTCAGCCTCTAATCAGGCACAAACACCAGGGGAAAAAGCGAAGCCAGCACAGAAATGCAACCCCAAACCCTCAGACTCCAGCCATGTCTCAAACAAAGGCAGAGACTGCCAACATGCCTGGAAGAAACCCAGCTCTCTCAGCGATCTTGTTCCAGCCTCTCAATCTCCAAACCCAAACTGAAACTCCTGATAGGACAGTTTCAGTCATTCAGCATAGCAGAAGCCCCGGGTTGCACCTGTCTCTAGCTGTAGCCCCTCCAAGTCCATTTCTACCTTCTACCAAGGCAGTGGCTACCAGCACATCACTAGGGAAGATATATTCTATCTTCATTTCAGATCCAGCTCTTCCAATAAAGCCACTGGCCATATGCAGACTGCATAGGGACACTCCCATATATGGTCTTACCTTCAAGACTAGCATAGTAACTGTTTACCTAATTTCTTAGAGACTGAGAAAATTAAACAAAATGAGAAGACAGAGGAGTTTGTTTCAAATGAAAGACCAAAGAACCCCTGAACAAAATCTTAGTGAAGCAGAGATGAATAATTTAACAGACGAAAAGTTAAAAGCAATAGTAATAAAATTGCTAACTGAACTTGGGAAAATAATAGATGAACACCATGAGAATTTTGACACGGAATTAGAAATTATAAAAAGAAAAAATCAGAGATGAAGAATATAATAACTGAAATGAAAAATACACTAAAAGGAATTAACAGCAGACTAGGTGATACAGAAGAACCCATAAGCAATCTGGAAGATAGAAAAATGGGAATCACCCAATAAGAGCAACAAAAAAGAAAAACAAATTTTAACAAATGAGAATAGTTAAGGGACCCTTGGGACAATATCATGTGTACCAACATTTGCATTACAGGGTCTCAGAGACAGAAGAGAGAATGTTTTTGATGAAATTATGTCTGAAAACTTCCCAAAACTGAAGAAGGAAACAGATATCCTGGTTCAGAAAACACAGAGACTTCCAAATAAGGTGAACCCAAAGAGACCCAAACTGAGACAAATCATAACTGTAATGGCAAAATTAAAGATAAAGGGATAATTCTAAAGGCAGCAAAAGAAAATCAAAGATTCACATACAAGGAAAACTCTCAAGGTTACCAACAGATTTTTCAGCAGAAAAGTTTCAGGCCAGAAGGGAAGAGCATGCTATATACAAAGTGCTGAAAAGAAAGGAAAAACCTACAACTTAGGATACTCTACTCAGCAAAGCTTTCATCCAGAACTGAAAGACAGATAAAAAGCTTCTCAAGCAAGCAAAAAGTTTAAAAGTTCATCAATACTAAACTTACCTTATAAGAAGTGTTAAAAAGTTTTCCTAAAGTGAAAAAGAAAGGCTGCAACAAGAAATTATAGGAAGAGCAAATCTCACTGGTAAAGACAAATATATAGCAAGGGCTGTGGATCAAGCATTTAAATAGACTAATACAAAGGTGAAAAGAAAAAAAAATTGTAAAATTAATGATAAGTACAATAAAGAGTTAAGAGATCAACATGAAGATGTCACCTATGACAACCACAAAATGCATGGAGGTAGTAAAAAATTTTAGAGCATTTAGAATATGTTTGAACTTAAATTACTATCAATTTGAATAAAGTAGATATGTTATAGGTCAACATATATGAACTACATGGTAACCACAAATCAGAAACCTACAATAAATACAGGAAAACTAGAGAGAAAGGAAAACAAACAAAATACTAAATAATCAAACCACAAGGGAATAGACTAAAAGAAGAAAAAAGTGAAGTACTACAAAAACACTCAGAAAACAAATAATAATGTGGCAATAAGTACATACTTATCAATAACCACTTTAAATGTGAATGAAATATATGCTCCAATTGAATTCCATAGGACGTCAGATTGGATAAAAAATAGACCCATGTATATATTGCTTACAAGAGACTCACTTCACAGCTAAAACACACAAACAGAATAAAAGTGAGGAGATGGAAAATATATTTCATGCAAACGGAAACAAGAAAGCAGGGGTAGCAAAACTCATATCAGACAAAGGAGACCTTAAATCCAAGTCTATAACAAAATACAAGGAAGAACATTATATAATTATGAAGAGATAAATACAAGAAGGGGATATAACTTTTGTTAACATATATGCACCTGACATAGGAGCATCTAAATTTATAAAACACATATTAACAGATATAGAGGGAGAAATTAACAATAATAGTAGGGGACTTTAATGCCCCAATTACATCAATGAACAGATCATGCAGAGAGAAAATCAATAAGGAAAGAGTGATCTTAAATGACATATTAGAGCAGTTGAATTTAATGGATATATACAGGACATTTCATCCCAAAATAGCAGAATACATGTTCTTTTCAAGTGCATATGTAACACTGTCCAGGATAGGTCACATTCTAGGTCACAAAATAAGTCTCAACAAATTTAAGAGGATACAAATTATATCAAGCATTTTTTGCAGACCATAATGATACAAAAATAAAAAAAAACTAGAACAGGAAGAAAATGGTAAAGATGCAAATGTGCAGAGTAAATGACATGTTACTAGAAAACCAATGGGTCAATGAAGAAATCAAAGAGGAAATCAAAAAATACCTCAAGACAAATTAAAATGGAAACACAACACTCCAAAATCTATGGAATGCAGCAAAATAAGTACTAACAGGGAACTTGATAACAATAAAAAGGCCTTTGTCAAGAAACAAGAAAAGTCTCAAATAAACAACCTAACTTACAATCTAAAAGAATTAGAAAATGTGAAACAAAGCCCAAAGTTGGCAGATGGAAGGAAATAATAAATATCAGAGGAAAAAAAATGGAAAAGATCAATGAAACCAAGAGCTTTTTTTTTTGAACAGAGAAGCAAAATTGATTAATCTTTAGCCAGGCTCACTAAGAAGAAAAGGGGGAGGACCTAAATAAACAAAATAAGAAATGAAAATGGAGAAATTAAAGCAACAGGACAGAGACACAAAAAATCATAAGGGAACACTATAAACAGTTATATGCCAACAAATTGGACAACCTAAAAGAAACAGATAAATTCCTAGAAAACTACAACCTTCAAAACAAAATCATGAAGAAAGAGATTTTATGAACAGGCTAATCACTAGTAGTGAAATTGAGTCAGTAATAATAAAAAAAAAAAATCCCAGCAAACAAATGTCTAGAACCAATGGATTCACAGGGAAGGACTAATAACCATCTTTCTCAAACTATTAAAAAACTTAAAGATGAGGTATTACTAACAAATTCATTTTATGAGTCTACCATAACACTGACAAAAACCAGACAGACATTGCAAAAAAGGAAAACTACAGGCCAATACCTCTGATGAATATAGATGCAAAAATCCTCAACAGAATATTGGCAAACCAAACTCAACAATATATAAAAAGGATCATATACCATGATCAAGTGGGATTTATTACAGGTATGCAAGGATGCTTCAATATCCAGAAATCAATCAATGTTATATACCACATTGACAAATTAAAGAATAAAAACATTTGATCAACTCAATAGATTCAGAAAAAGCATTCACAAAATACAACACCCATTCATGAATAAAACTCTCAATAAATTGGTATGGGGGAACATATCTCAATATAAAAAATGTCATTTATGACATACCCACAGCTAACATCATACTCAATGGTGAAAAACTGACATTTTTCCTCTAAAATCAGGAACAAGACAAGGATGCCCAATATTGTCACTTGTATTTAACATAATATTTGAAGTCCAAGATGCAGCAATCTACAAGAAAAAGACATTCAAACAGAAATGGAACAGGTAAAACTGTCACTAGTTGTAGATGACATTAAACTACATATAGAAAACCCTATTGTCTCCACCCCAAAATATTTTAGAACTAATAAGTGAATTTAGTAAACTTTCAGGATACAAGATTAATATATACGTGTGTGTGTGTGTGTGTGTGTGTGTGTGTATATATATATATATATATATATACATATAAATCTGTTGCTTTTCTACACAATAACAATAAACTATCAAAAAGAGAAAGAAAGAAACCAATTCCATTTAAAATTGCTTCAAATGTAATGGAATAAATTAGCCATGGAGGTAAAAGATGTATAGTCTGAAAACTAAAAAAAACATTGTTGAAGGAGATTGAAAATGATACAAAGAAATGGAAAAATACCCTGTGTTCATTCGTTGGAAGAATAATTATTGTTAAAAGGTAAACACTCCCCAAAGCAACAGATTTAATGCAATGACTATCAAAATACCCATTTTTCACAAAACTACAACAAATAATTCTACGGTTTGTATGGAACCATGAAAGACCTCCTAATAGCCAAAGCAATCTTGAAAAAAAAGACTAAGGCTAGAGATACCATGCTCCCTGACTTCAGATGGTATACAAATATGTGTTAACCCAAACAGAATAGACCAGTACAAACACACACAAATAGATCAGTGGAACAGGATGGAAAGCCCAGAAATAAATCCGTGCAATTATAATTAATTAATCTATGACAATAGAGGAAAAGATATATAAAAGACAGTCTCTTCAATAAGTGGTTCTGGAAAAACTAGGCAGCTACATGTAAAAGATTGAAATTAGAACATTTGTATCATACCGCATAAAAAATGAACTCAGAATTTATGAAAGACTTAAAATGTGAGAATAAAAAACATAAAACTCCCAGAATAGAACATAGAGCACTCTGACATAAATTGTAGCAATACTTTTTTGTATCTGTCTCCTCAGGCAAAGGAAACAAAAGCAAAAATAATGAAATGGAGCCTAATTAAACTTCAGTGTTTCCGCAGAGCAAAGGAAAACATCAACAAAATGAAAAGACAACTTGCTGAATGAGAGAAACTATTTGAAAATATGTCAATAACAGGTTGATATTGAAAAGATATAAACAACTCAGTTAAATCAATATCAAATCATCAAACAATCCAATTAAATAATGAGCAGAAGACTTGAATATACATTTTCCAAAAAAGACATACAGATGGCCAGCAGGCACATGAAAAGATACTCAACATCACTAATCATAAGGGAAATGCAAATAAAAACCACAGTGAGATATCAACTCAACATATCAGAATGACTATTGTCAAAAAAGATAACAAATAATATATGTTGGTTAGGACATGGAGAAATAGAACCCCAGTATATTGTTGGCGGAAATGTAAATAAGTATAACCAGTATCGAAATCAGCATGGATGCTCCTCCTCAAATTAAAAATTGAATTATATGATCCAGCAATTTCTGGGTATTTATTCAAAGAAAACATAAACACTAATTCAAAAGATATATGCACTCATTTGTTCATTGTAGTATCATTTACAATAGCCAAGATATGGATGCAACCTAAGTGTACACAAACAGATGAATGGATAATATATATATTATATATATATATAAATTATATATATGTAATACTACAAATATATATTTATTACTCAGTCATTAAAAATAATGAAATTTTGCCATTTGAAACAACATGGTTGGACCTGGAGAGTATTATGTTTAGTGAAGCAAATCAGACTGACAAATACAAATAGTATATGTTTTCACTTATATGTGGAATCTAAACAAATGAATGAATATAGGAAAACAGAAACAGAGTCATACAGAGAAAATACTAGTGGTTACCAAAGGTGAGAGGTGTGATAGGGGAAGATTTTAAGAGGTACAAACTACTAGGTATAAAATAAATAAAACATAGAGTGTAATGTAAATGGATTATACTCTATAAAAATATTGAATCACTATGTTTTACATGAAACTAATATAACATTGTAAATCAACTATACTTCAAGAAAAAGAAAAAAATGTATAAATAAATAAATAAATGTTTCTTTATGTTCTTGAAATGGAGAAGTATTTCTTTAATGGTAATAGTATTACAGCTACTACTACTACTACTAACAATTATAACAGCTAATGCTCAGTGAGAGTACTGTGTCCTAGGTCTTGTTTTAATCAGTTGACATGTTCTAATAGTTCAGTTCTCATGACAACCTTAGAAATAAATTCTACTACCATCACTATTTTCAGATGAGTAGATCGCATTTAACTTTCAAAAACATGTGTGGCAGAGGTGAGTTTCTAATACTGGCAGGCTGTCTACTGAGTCCATACTCTTTAATTGCCATAAAGAAAAATATTAACCAATGTGGTTTCATCAAAATTAAAAACTTATGAATAGCAGCCACTACATAATGGGAAAATATAGAAAATATCATGTATATTAAATATAAAGTATTACATATCAATTGGAAAAATGACCTAGATATTAGGTAAAAATATGAACATGCATGTTACACAAAAGAAAACTCAAATATCCAATAAATATATGATCAACTTCCCTAATGGTGAGAAAATTTAAATTAAAATCATAAGATCGCACTTTATGCTCAAATTAGTGCTAGGTTTTGGCAAAGATGGGGGGAAGTGTTGAATTAATATGCACTGCTGGTGGCAGTGCAAATTGATAGAACCACTTTGGAAAGCAGTACCTAGTGAAACTGACAATATGCATAATGCATAAAAACCCAGAACTTCTATTTCTAAATATTTAGAGAAGTGTCTTCATTTACACAAGACAGTATATATAAATATGTTTATTAAAATAATATTCATGAGGGCTTACCTGGTGGCGCAGTTGTTGAGAGTCCGCCTGCCAATGCAGGGGACACGGGTTCGTGCCCCGGTCCATGAAGACCCCACATGCTGCGGAGCGGCTGGGCCCGTGAGCCATGGCTGCTGAGCCTGTGCGTCCGGAGCCTGTGCTCCGCAACGGGAGAGGCCACAACAGTGAGAGGCTTGCGTACCGCAAAAAAAAAATAATATTCCTGAGTCTTAAAAAGTATAAATATCCCAATTATCCTTTAGTAGAATGACCTAGAGTTTAAATAATATTTTATTCATATAGATATACTACAATGTCAGGAGAATCTACCTAAGTATTAAAGGCAGGACTTTTCCTCCCAAGCTTTTGTATTTTCATTGGTGTCTTGCAGAATATTTCTATTAGAGACTGTGTTCTAAAACTCCATAAACCTCTACCACTGACTGTCACAAAAACTTGTATTTGTTCTTCCCAAACTCAGTTAAGGAGGTTCTTTCCTCTTAACACATATATTTGTTTTAGATTTTTGAATTTACATTATGTTTATAATGAGAAACTATTTATTTTGAATTCTGATATAGTGGTTGAAATGTTGAGCATCTGCCACTGAGAAGAAAGGAATACACTGTAGGAAAATTAACCTCTTCTACCCCTCTTACCTTCCCAGAATTATCAGACAGTTATAAATACAGAGAAAATTCAGTATGTTTTTAAATTAAGAAAGAAAAGCCTACAAGTTACTATTACAAAATAGAAAATCAATTTTGTAATGGAATGTTAAGGGATATGTTAGAGAATTTGAGTCACAGGCCATTCAAAATTCAACTGATGTCTTAGATTTGGTTGCCTGGAAACAGGCTCTGAGATGCATGTTTGCATATAAAAGCATTCTGGGAAGGAGTTTTGGGCAATACACCACTGAAAAAATGAGAAAAGTAGGAAATGGCAGAAGGAGAAACTCACCAGCAATGCATTTGCAACTGAGGCCTTAGCCAATCTTATTGCATGCTTTGGGGTTGGCACGATCTTTCAAAGATGTCCCAAGTTTAATGTAGTCTCTCATCAGACAGTCATTGCCAATTGCCACCCTCTGGTAGGGAGTGTAACCTTGTACAAGGTGGTTCCCTCTGACCAAGGGCAAACTCATGAAGGAAGTAGATGTTGAGGCATCAGTAGCTACTCCCAGAGGCTGGGAGTTGGGGACATTGGCAATGAATAGGGAGTCTGTGTTGAGCACTGCTTTTAGACTGTAATGATATCCATGCTCACACCTACCCTATCTTTGATCTACCCCCTTCAAGAGATAGGAATCTGATTGAGTAAGAGAAGTTCAGCAGTGAAAGTAAGCTTGGGGATAAGTTAAAAAAAAGAGCATAAGTTTCATAGATTATATGGGAATAAGAGAGCTGAGAGTTCATAGGTTTGTTTTCAAAACCTCATCAGAATATTCACTCACCAACATGGCTACATCAGAGTAACTGCCTATATTTTCACTTTGACATGTCTCATATCTACAAGGATATTTCACAAGTGATACAGACCCCAATGGCAGCAGGGAGGTGGAGAGAACAAGAACCCATTATTGAATATAAATGTTCAATTTTAGTAAGTTTCCTTCCTTGATCTCAATGACTTTGTTGAACTTCCTTAATTTTTTGGTGGGATTCTTTCATCCTTCCATTACTAGATAAAATTTTTCTAATGAGCTTTCTCAAATAGTTTAATGCTATTTCTACTTCTTTTTGAAATAAATAAAATATTTATGAAATAAAAGGATGAGCTAGGTTTATTTAAATTTGCAAATTTGCAAATATTGATCAGACACTAGCTTCCTGATTATGAGAGCATTATTGGAATCAATGTCTACTCAGATGAAATACCCACAGACACTTATATTTGATGAATTGATTTAAATTCCTAAAGAGTAATCCTATTTTATGTTTGTTTGTTCAGATTAATGATTCTGTGATTCTAAGCCTAGAATGTGGCCTAATGGTAAAAGCATCCATTTTAAATCAGACAGACCTAGGCTATATTTTGAATATATTTTTTATTAGCTTTGTTATGTTCAGAAAATAATTTAACCTCCTTAAGCAGTAATTTCCTCATCTGTAAATTGTGGATAATGATAGAATTTATTTTACAGAGTTTTAAATTATACATAATATTTGGCATATGAAAGACTCATTAAATGTTAATTGTCTTCCTTCTTTTATGAACAATTTAATTAAAAGTCAACTGGGATTGCACTATAAATATCTGAAAATGTGTAAAGAAATGGGGAGTCAGGGCCAAGAGTCCTGGAGAAGGCTGTATAAAGTTTATTCAAGCTTAAAGAAACATTAAAGTTGTCTTGGGCAATATACAGAAAACTGTTTTTGAAAAACATTCTTAAGTCCCCCATATCCACTTCTATTAGCAAATTTAAAGGAGTAAACAATCTCATAACTTCCACATCTCACTCATTGCACTTTTGTGACTCAGACTTGTTGTTTTTTATATATGGTATATTATATTAAGAGGGAGAGGAAATCACACTGTATTATTTTGTCCATATCCATACTTCCTAAGTATGGCCATGATAATCATATTCTATGAGGAATAGCTTTATTTAAATATTTTAAATAGGAAAAGAGGGTTGATCAGAGTTTACATTAAAAAATACAAATTAAATCCAACGTCTTTGTTTTTGAAATATCTTAAAAGACATTTAAACATTTGTTCTTCTCTCCCTAGATAGGGATAAAACATACAAAAGGTAGATGGAAAAAAAGTAAATGGAAAAATTATATAGTAGTTTTCTAGGAAATTCACAGTTTGTTAAAACAGATTAACTTCTAGATCTCTGAAGTAGTTAATCTACAGTGCACTTGATAACAAAAACAGTTAACTGAAGCACAGAGCTAAAACATGTTAAGTCATATTGTGTATTTTCTAAATTTACAGTCATTTCTAAGAATTATAAGTAGTGTGGATTTTTATCTTGGAAGAAGATAAATATATTTATACATGATATAAAGCATGGGAAAGAATACAGAAAATAAAAGTGCTGTACACAATAAAAGCGTGGAGAGTGGGAAATGAAGAACAATTTATTTAAAGTATATTCAGATCATCCAAACACTGCTACATTAATCTAACTTTTCTAACATCAATAATATAAATTATGGATTACAATAATACAGCCAAGCTAGAAATCTTAGAAATTTAAGACCTTTAATGTGTTCAAAATAAACAAATTCTTTCAAAATAAACAAATTCTATAATGCTAAATACGTTTTACAATAAGTTATTTTTCTTTTGAAATCTTAGAAGAAGCAAGAATAACTTTCAACAGAGCTTTATTATTGATTTTGATATCACAGACCTTATCCTTTTCATGGCTGAAATGATGATGAATAATTTTAAATTCTTGGCAAATAATTCAACATCATGTAGTTAAAAATTAAACTTGTGAACTCTGGGATTTCAGCAGGCAGAAAGGAATCTAGACAGTGAGAGAAGCTGCCATAATGCCTAATTTATATGCTGGGTTATAAATTGAAATGCCTAGAACTTACTGTAGAGCTATGGAACCTTTCATTATTAACATTTTTTTCTGAGATCTACTTCCCTTTTCTTTATTTTTCTCCTCACTCTTCACCCATCTTATAAAAACCATATTGACTGCTTACCAACTTACTCTTCTCCCTAAAGAACATGTTATATTCTTGCCATCAATTTATTGATTGTCCTTTTGACTAGCATAAACATTTTCTTATACAGGAAATACATTGGGAGAAGAAAAGGAGAACAAAGAATATCTCAGATTATCAGGCTATAAAAATAAAGAGGTATTTATAAAAATCACCAATAAAGATATTAAAATTCTGACAAATTTCTTTTTGCTTTATAAAAAAACTTTTATTGAAATATAATAAGCATGCACATTTCTTTCACCATGCAGACAAACCCATGCAATTATACTAAGAAACAAAAAAACACCAGGACCCAATAACCTCCTATGTGCTCCTTTTAGACACTACCTTCATAACTTCTAATATACATTAGCTCTGTTTGTTTTTGTACTTTATATAAGTGGAATCATGCAGTTTATGTTTATTTATGTCTGGCTTATTTCACTCACTCCACAACATTAAGCTTTCACCTATTTTGTTAAGAGTAATTGTAAACAATTCATCCCCAGTTTCGTATACTGTCCAATTGTGTGAACACCAAAATGTACTTATCCCTTCAAATACTGATGAGTATTTATGTGTTTCCGGAGTGAAACATTATAAATAATATTGCTCTGAACATTCTAATGTATTAGAAGGTTTACGTATGTATTCATTTCTGTTATATATTACATTGGGTTGTGAGACATACATATGTTTGACAATAGTAGATAAGTGGTTTTCCAAAGTGGTTTTACTAATTTATATTCATATGCAAATCTATGACAATTTCAGGTACTCCACATACTCACCAAAATTGTATTTTCTGCCTTTTTTAAACTTCAGACATTATAATAAATGTGTAGTGATATATCATTCTGATTTTCATTTCCTTGATGACTAACTACCTTTTCACATATCTGTTAGTCACTTGTATATATTCTTTTATAAAATATCTTTCAAGTCTCTTGCCCATTTTTCTACTGGGTCATGTTTTTCTCATTGATTAGTAGGTATTCTTCATGTAATCTCTATGTGAGTTATATTGTTTGTAAAATCACGGTACATATGAATTGCAAATATCATATCTTCTCTCAACATTTGAGTTGACTTTTCATTTTCTTAATGGTGTCTTTTGATGTACAGTGTATCAGTTTTTAAAATCTTTTGTTAGTGCTTTTTTATGTCCTCGAGAAATCTTTGCCTACTCCAAAGTCACAGGGTGGTTCTCCTTTGTTTACTGCTAGAAGATTTATTGTTTAATTTTCACATTTGGATTTACAGTCCATCTGGACTGCATAGTGGTCCAGATATTCATCCAAATGACTTAGAACCATTTTTTGAAAATAGTTTTCTCTCCACTCTACTGCAAATAAGATAACCATACAGTGGGGTCTGTTTTGTGTTCTCTATTCTATTCCATTGATCTGATTTTCTATTATTGCACCAATGTCACACTGTCTTACTGTAGCTTTATAATAGTTCTTCTTATCTGGTAGTATAATTTGTCTTCTCTTGTTCTTATTTAAGCTAGATTTGGCTACTCTTGTTTAGTCCTCTAGATTTTATATAACTTTTAGAATCAGGTTTCCATTTTCTGCAAAAGGAAAACTACTGACATTTTTATTGGGGTTGCATTGAATCTATGGATTAATTTGGGAAGAATTGGCATATTTACAATATTAAAGTTACTAATTGATGCTTATATCTGTTTACTTAGATTTTCTTTAATTTTTTTTTTTTTTTTTTTTTTTTTTGTGGTACACGGGCCTCTCACTGTTGTGGCCTCTCCTGTTGCAGAGCACAGGCTCTGGACGTGCAGGCTCAGTGGCCATGGCTCACAGGCCCAGCTGCTCCATGACATGTGGGATCTTCCTGGACCGGGGCACGAACCCATGTCCCCTGCATCGGCAGGGGGACTCTCAACCACTGTGCCACCAGGGAAGCCCGATTTTCTTTAATTTTTAATGACAACAGTTTTTAATAAAAGGTCTTACACAATTTAATTAGATTTATTGATATATAATGTTTTCATTTAAAACATTTTTTCTGTGTGTTGTTTATCTACTGAAACACAATTGAGTTTTTCAATAGACCTTGAATCCTGTAACCTCAATAAAGTTGCTTACTAATTCTAGTAGTTTGTAGATTCCTTCTTCCCCTACTTGCAACTTCTGTATACAAAATATTGTCTGGGAATTGTGACAGTTTTCTTTCTTCCTTTCTAATCACTATGGCCTTTTTGTTCTTCTTGCCTTATTGCACTGGCTGGGAAATATAGTTTGTGTAAAGGTAATGCTAGTGAATATTATTGGCTCAATCACATATCAGGAAGAAAGTTTTAAATATTTCATCATTAAATATGAGGTTTGCAGAAGCTTTTTTTTTTTAAATCAGATTGAGAACTTTCTTGCCTATTTTAATTTGCTAATTTTTAGTATGTTCTGAATTTTACTAAATACTCATCCTATGATTTCTTTTCTTTTCTTTTCTTCATCTACTTTTTTAATGTGTATGACTCTAAATCCAATATGTTGGATTTCCTCAAACCAAACCTGAGAGAAGTATAGATATGAAAACTCTTCATTTGAAAATATTCCTCTGAGAAACCAATAGCAGAATAGGTAAATTTGACCACACACAGGTAAAACATCAAACTAATTTTATAGTGGGTAACTTTATATCAGTACTGCAAGGAAGGTCTAGAGACAGTGTAGGTAACACCTTAAAGTTGTTTCTTTCTAGTGCAAGGAAAGTGCAACATTTATGTTGGTTACATCTCTCACTGATTAAGTATTGCACAGGGTCGGCAGGGAGTCACCTTATATTCTTTGTGAGTCTAAGGGTATCAGCAGCCTGAGGGCATATGCCTGACAAAGAAATACAGGTGCTAACTCTTTAGAGTGAAACCTTGGGTAGTAAGGAAAAGGGTAAAGCAATCTGAAGGAGTATGGTTGGAGCACTGACAACTGCTGAAGTGAATTACATTGATTTATACCTAACATGCATATCTGAAACAAATCCCATTTGGTCATGATATAGTATCCTTTTTATAGATTGTTAAACTTATTAAGGAAGGAAGCATTTTGTATCCAGCTTAGCTCTTCTTGCTCAAGATTGCTTTGGTTATGCAGTATTTTTAAAGTTCCATATGAATTTTACAATAGTTTTTTTCTTTTTTTTTTTCTGTAAAATGCCTTTGGAATTTCGATACAAATTGCTTTGAGTCTGTAGATCACTTTGAGTTATATGGACATTTTAACAATATTAATTCTTCAAATCCATGAACAGAGAACTTATTTCCATTTATTTGTATCTTATTCAATTTCTTTTATTAATGTCTTGTAGTTTTCCATATACAGGTTTTTCACTTCCTTGGTTACATTTCTTCCTTGGTATTTTATTTTTTTGACCCAACAGTAAATGAGATTGTTTTCTTAATTTCTCTGACTTATATTTTGTTATTGATGTGTATAAATGCAACAGATTTTTGTGTATTGCTTTTGTATCCTGAAACTTTACTGAATTTGTTTATCAGTTCTAACAGTTTTTTAAATGGGATCTTTAGGATTTTCTATATACAGTTGACTTGAACTACAGGGGGTTTGAACTGCATGAGTCCACTTATCCATGGATGTTTCTCCAGTTGTAAATACTATAGTATTACACAATACGAAATTGGTTGAATTTGTGGATGTAGAACCGTGGATACTAAGGAACCGCATATTCGGAGGGCTGATTACTAGTTATATGCAGACTTTTGACTGTGTGGAGGGTCAGCACACTTAAGTCAAACATTGTTCAAGGGTTGACTCTATAATATCATGTCATCTGCAAATTGTTGCGGTTTTACTTCTTCCTTTCCAATTTGGATGTCTTTGATTTTTTTCTTGCCTAATTTCCCTGGCTAGGACTTCCAGTGCTGTGTTGAATAAAAGTGGTGAGAATGGGCACCTTTGTCTTGTTCTTGATCTTAGAGGAAAAACTGCTTTTCACCACTGAGTGTGATGTTAGTAATGTATTTGACATATACGGTCTTTATAATGCTGAGGTATATTTCTTCTCTACCCAATTTTTAAAGAATTTTAATCATGAAAGGATATAGAATTTTGTCAAATAATTTCTCTGAATCTATTGAGATGGTCATGTGATTTTCACCCTTTATCCCATTAATGTGGTACATCACATTTATTAATTTGTGTATGTTGAACCACCCTTGCATTTCAGGGATAAACGCTACTTGATTATGGCATATACTATTTTTAATGTGCTAGTGTATTCAGATGGATAGTATTTTGTTGAGGATTTTTGCATCTATATTAATGGATAAAAGGGATATTGGTTTATAATTTTCTTATAGTATCCTTGTCTGGCTTTGCTAGCCTTGTCGTTCTCTTCAATTTTTTGAAAGAAGTTGTGAAGTATTGTCATTAATTCTTCTTTAAATATTTGGTAGACTTCACCAGGGAAGTCATTTGGTCTGGACTTTTTTTGCTGGGAGGAATCTGATTACTGACTCAATCATCTTTGTTGTTATTGGACTGTTCCAATTTTCTATTTCTTCATGACTCAGTTTTAGTAGGTTGTATCTTTCTAGGAGTTAATCCATTAAAAAAATTATCCAATTTGTAGGCATATAATTGTTCATAGTAGTCTCTTATGGTTTTATGTATTTCAATGTTATTTGTTGTAATTTCTCCTCTTTTATTTCTGATTTTGTCTTCTCTCTTTTTTTCTTAGTTAATCTAGCTAAAACTTTGTGAATTTTGTTTATCTTTCAAAAAATCAAATCAGTTTCATTAACTTCTATTATTGTTCTTCTACTGTCTATTTCATTTATTTGTACTCTAATCTTTATTTCCTTCCTTCAGCTAGCTTTGCTTTTAGTTTCTTCATATTTTTCTAGTTCCTTGATGAATAAAATTTAGGTTCATTATTTAGGATCATTCCTTTTTGTTAATGTAGACTGAATCACTACAAACTTCCTTAGGATTGCTTTTACTGCATCTCATAAATTTTGGTATGCTGTATTTTCATCTTTGTTTGACTCAAGATTTTTTTAATTTCTTCCTTGACCCATTGGTTCTTTAGAATTGTGTTATTTTATAGTTTCCACATATTTGTGAATTTTCCAATTTTCCTTTTGTTAATTAATTTCTAGTTTCATACCATTGTGGTCAAAAAGATATTTGATATGATTTCATTCATAAATTTGTCAAAACTTGTTTTGTGGCTTAACATATCTTGGAGAATATTCCATGTGTCCTTGAGAAAAATATGTATTCTGCTGCTGTTAGATAGAAGGTTATGTATATGTCTGTTTGGTCTCTAGTGTTGTTAAACTCCACTGTTATATTGATTTTCTGTCTGGATGATCTATTCACTGTTTAGAGTTGAGTATTAAAGTACCCTAGTATTATTTATTGCATTGCTGTGTATTTCTTTTAAAATTTGTGTCATATATTTAGGTAGCCTGATGCTGTACGCATATATAATTGCAAATGTTATATACTTTTGACCCATTGACCCTTTTATCACTATATAGGGTCCTTCTTTGTCTCTTTGACGATTTTTGACTTAAAGTCTATTTTGTCTGATATAAGTATAGCCATCCCTGCTCACCTTAGCTAGCATTTGTATGGAATATATTCTTTTTTTATCCTATCACTTTAAGCCTGTATGTGCTCTTAAAACTAATGTGAGTTTCTTTTAGGCAGCATAAAGTTGGGTCTCTTCTAGAGAGCCAATCCATGTCATATAATTGGAAATTTAATTAATTTGCATTTAAAGGAATTGTTGATAGGTAAGGACTTACTATTGCAATTTTGTTAATTCTTTTCTGACTCTTTTGTAGTTCCTTTGTTTCTTTCTTATTCTCTTGATGTCTGCCTTCGTTATTTAGTGATTTTTATAATGCTGTGCTTTGATTTCTTTCTCTTTATCTTTTGTGTATTTACTACAGACTTTTTCTTTGTGATTACCATGCAACTTACATAAAATTTCTTATACTCATAACAGTTTATTTTGAGATAACAACGTAACTTCAATTGCATTCCAAACTCAATAGCTTTTCTATATTCCAAACATTTTATGATATTGAAATCACAATGTATATATTTTCATATTGTGTAAACATCAACAAGCTATCATATGCAGAGTTAACTTTTATCTTTTGTAATTTTAAGTTTTATACGAGAATTAAAATTGATTTACACACCGTTACAGTATTAGAGTATTTTGACTTTCACTATATACTTACTTTTACCAGTAAGTTTTAAACTTTCATATGTTTTCTTGTTAGTTTCCTTGTATGTGATGAACTGTTTCTTCTGCTGCTCTCAAAATGCTCTTTGTTATTAAATTTTGAAAATTTGGTAATACTGTATCTTAGTGAAGACATTTTAATGTTCAATTTATTTGAAATTATTTTGGTTTTCATGAATTTGGATGTTAATTTCCTTCCCTAGATTTAAGAAGTCTCCTGTCATTATTTCTTTAAATAAAATTTCTCCTCCTTTTTCTTTCTCTGCTCCTTTTGGGAATTTCCAAAATGCATGTATCAGTTCATTTGATGGTGTACCATAAGTCCTATAGGCTTTCTTTAACTCTTTTACTTTCTTTTCCTTTTTGTTCTTCCAACTTAATAATTTCAAATAATTTATCTTCTGATTTGCTGATATTTTTCTTTTTCTCTATTAAGTCTACTGTTGAAGCTCTCTATTTTTCTTTATTTTTTTTAGTTCATTCATTGTATTCTTCAGCTTCAGAATTTCTGTTTAACTATTTTTACTGTTTCTTTTTTAAAATGTATTTTGTTTTATTATTTATTTAGGCCACACTGTGTGGCACATGGGATCTTAGTTCCCTGACCAGAGATTGAACCTGTGCCTCCTGCAGTGGAAGCTTGTAGTCCCAACCACTGGACCACCAGGAAATTCCCTATTTTATAATTTATATCTCTTTGTTAAACTTCTCATTTTGTTCATGTATTATTTTCTTAATATCGTTTGGGTGTGTATTTGTGTTATTTTGTAGCATTGAGCTTATTCAAGATCAGTATTTCAAATTCTTTGTTAGAAAAGCCATAAATCTCCATTTTGGGGGATCAGCCTTGTGAGTTTTATTTTGTTCTTTTGGTGGTATCATATTTCCTTGATTTTTCATATTCCTTGAAGCTTGCTTTGCTGTTTTCACATTTGAAGAAGCTATCATCTACTCTGGACTCTGGGCTCTTTTTTTTTTTTTTTTGACTAGCTTCAGGAGAGAAAGGTTTCAAAACTCTGCCTGATTAGAAATTGGGGAAAGGGTGTCTTTTAGAACTTTTCTATGGATATGTCTTCTTGTTTCCTCTTTGGGAAGAAGTTTCAGAATTTAATGTCTATACTTAATCTCACAAAGCCAGGCCAGGTGCTGATAGCTTTGTAGACTATTCCTAGGGCAATGCCCTGAAATGCTTTTTTCCACCTTCTCCCAATTCAGCAGAGTTAAATCAGCTGCTGATATTCATTTACTGTCTGCTGGGGCTCATATGAACCATCTGTAGAAGATCATGCACTGTCTGAGGAGTCCACAGGTGAGGCAATCTATGGGGTTTTTGTGTGGGACACATAGTGGATCACTGAGATTAAAGTCCTGGTTACTGTGAGTCCTTGACACAGTTTTCTACTTTTAGGGGTCTCCAGACTATCCAGTCATGTCAATCCCCTCAGTGTTTTGTGTGAGGCAAGGCAGAAGTGAGCCTCTTAGTTTGTGTATCACAAGGTTGGAGAAGTGGGGTGCTCACTTTGTTCTCACTTTCTCCTATGGGAGAAATTGCAGGCTGACAGGGGGTTCTCTTGGCACTGAGCTGTGCCCCTTTGGGAGTGAAGTGATGCAAAAAAAGTGAAACTGTTCTTTTTGTCTTTTTTAACCCAGCTTTTCTTGGAATTTTTTTTCTCCACCCAGTTGCCAGAACCTCTTAATTGTATTCCTCAGCTCCAATATAAATATTCTCATTTATGAGTGATTGTTAAATTGATGATTTGGTGAGGGTTTGGGAGATGGAATAGGAATCCCCTATTCCACCATCTTGCTGACATCAATTCCTCCATCTGGTTTTAGTATGTCAAATGTAAAATCTTCATTATGATTCAGTTAAAATGTTTTCTATTTTTTATGTTTATTTCTTCATTGGCCTGTGAATTATTTAAAAGTGTCCTGTTCAATATACAAGTCCTTGGCGTTTTTTTCTAGTCATATAATTGTTATATATTTTTATTTAAAGTACTGTGGTCAAAATACTTAGAATAATTTAATCTTTTGTAATTTTTGGAGACTTTCTTTTTTGTCCCAGAATAGGGTTTGGTTGATAAGTGTTCCATTTTCCCTAAAAAAAAAGAAAAGTGGGTTCTGTCATTGGATGTAACATTGTCTTTATAGAAATTAGCTCAAATTTAACTGAGTAGTTGTTTTTTCTTTCTGCTTATTCTCTCATTTATTGAGAGAAAGCCATAAAAATATCCAATTCTGACTGTAGATTTATCTATTTATTGTGATATTTTTCTGATCAACTGACCCTTTGTCTTTAGGAAATATTTCTCTTTATCTCCCCTAATACCTCTTGCCTTGATGTCTACTTTGTTTGATACATAGTATAGTTAAACCATATTGCTTATGGTCAGGGCTTGCAAGATTTATCTTTTTTCCATCTTTTTAGTTTCAATCTTTCTGTGTTCTTGTATTTAAAGTGTTTTTTCCTTTAAGCATTGTATAGTAGGGTTTTAAATTTTAATCCATTCTCATAGTTCCATTCTTTTATTTAGAGTATTTGTTCTAATTGATCTTAATTTAATTATTAATTTATTTGGATTTTTATCATTAACCCACTAGTAATCTACATTTGGCCTACTTCTTTTATGTTCCTTTTCCCCTTACTTCTTATTTTCTTTTAATAGGCTTTTTAATGTTCCATTTTTTTTCATTTCTGTAATCTGTTATAGAAATCTATTATTATTCTTTTATGGTAACTTTAGAAATTATAACATTATCCTTGACTTATTACACTCTAATACATTATAAACTTTTATAATGTCCTTGATAGTGCTAGAAGTTTAGAACTTTTAAGCCCCATTCTTTCTTCCTCATGTCTTTCTGGCTGCTTAAAATGTTGTTAATGTCTCTTTCCCTCACTAGAGGCTTTCTGCCTGGGAAATACTGAAATGAGGACAAGTGAAATAACCTCTTATGTAGGGTTGCCAAATGTCCACAGAGAGAAAAGAATCAGCTGGTAATCATCAGCTTATCTGGAAAAATTTATTTTCTTTCTGGAATTTTAGTTGATTTAATAATTCTTCTTGCTCATAGAGATCACTGAAATCTTTCAAAAGTTGAGTTGTAATTTATCCAGTTACATTTAGTTGTGATAGTGAGAGAGATGAACTCCTGAGATCTTCTACATCTTTTGGGGAGATGGAAGTCCTTTTTTATTTTCTGTTTTAAAACCATAAAACAAGTAAGTCAATATCCCATGTAAATTTATCTATTTTATAAATTTATATTTTATGCTAATGAGGATTTAGATGAAAATGCACAGAGGTTTTAAGCTAGGATTCAAATACCAATACCTTTAGTGGGGATATTATAAAGAACATTAGTTGCCTTAAAATCCCCCACTATCTATGTTACTGCTTTTAAAGCAAATCACTTTTACTATTAGTAAACAAATCTAATCCAGTGAGTATGAGTGTACAATGCATTTGATTTTGAACATCAGGAGATTGCATTTTCAAAATAAACTTAAGATAGCTAAAACATAGTAGTGCTCCTTGACTCCAAAATTGTTGAACAGGTTCCAGTAATCAGTAATGTGATCTATAGGCTCTCAAATGAAAAGGACTGGAAAACTGGTTTACTTTATTTCTTTTTTAATTGCACTATAGCTGATTTACACTATTATATTAGTCTCAAGTGTAGAAAAGAGTGATTCAATATTTTTAAAGATTATATTCTATTTAAAGTTTTTATAAAATATTGGCTATATTCCCTGTTCTGTACAATATGTACTTGTAACAGCAGAGACTAATACAACATTGTAAAGCAACTGTACTCCAATAAAGATGTTAAATATATATATACTTGTAGCTTATCTATTTTATACTTAGTATCTTAAACCACTACCCCTATTTTGTCCCTCCCACTTCCTTCTCCCCATTGGTAACCATTAGTTTGTTCTCTATATCTGTGAGTTTGTTTTTGTTTTGTTATGTTCATTTGTTTAGATTCTACATATAAGTAATAACATACAGCATTTGTCTTTCTCTGTTTGACTTACTTTACTAAGAATAATACCTTCCAGGCCCATTCATGTTGTTGCAAATGGCAAAATTCCATTCTTTTTTATGGCTGAGTGATATTCCATTGTATCCATATATACAACATCTTCTTTACTCATTAGTATGTTGATGGACACTTAGGGTGCTTCCAATCTTGTTTATTCTAAATCATGCTGCTATGAACATTGGGGTACATATATCTATTTAAATTACTGTTTTCTTTGAATATATACCCAGGAATGAAATTGCTGGATTATATGATAGTTCTATTTTTAATTTTTCAAGAACCTCCATATTGTTTTCCACAGTGGCTGCACCAAATTACATTCCCATCAACAGTGAAAGAAGGTTCCCTTTTCTCTATATCATTGCTAATCAATATTAACAAATATGGATTATTTGTTGTTTTTTTGATGATAGCCATTGAGAGAGGTATGAGGTCATATCTCATCATGGTTTTAATTTGCAAATTTCTCTGATGACTAGCAATGTTGAACATCTTTTCTTGTGTTTATTGCCATCTGTATGTCTTTTTTGGAAAACTTCCTATTCAGGTCTAACCATTTTCAAATCATGTTTTTTTGTTTTGTTTTGTTTTTTGATATTGAGGTGTATTAGCTGTTTGTATATTTTGCTTATTAACCCTTAATTGGTCATATCATTTGCAAATATTTTCTGATATTCCATAGGTTGTCTTTTCATTTTGCCTATGATTTTCTTTGCAGTTCAAAAACTTTTAAGTTTAATTAAGATCCATTTGGGTTTTTTTTTTTTGCTTTCGTTTCCTTTGTCTGAGGAGACAGATAGAAAAATTACAGCTACTATTTAGGTCAAAGAGAATGCTGCCTATGTTTGCTTCTAAGAATTTTATGTTTTCCAGTCTCACATTTAAGGCTTTAATCCACTTTGAGCTTATTTGTGTATATTATGTGAGAAATGTGTTCTAAATTTATTATTTTACATATAGCTCTCCAGTTTTCCCAGCATGGCTTATTGAAAATACTGTCTTTTCTCCATTGTATTGTATATTCTTTCCACTTTGTCATAAATTGACCATAAGTGCATGAGTTTACTTCTTTGCTCTCTATTCTGTTCCATTGATATATGTGTCTGCTTTTCTGACAGAATGATTCTGTTTTGTTTACTGTAGCTTTGTAGTATAGTCTGAACTCATGTATCATGAAACTTCGGCTTTCTTTTTTTCTTGAAGATTGATTTGGCTATTTGGGGTCTTTTGTGGTTTCAAGTAAATTGTAGAATTACTTGTCCTGGTTCTCTGAAAAATATCATGGGTATTTGGATATGGATTGCATTAAACCTATAGATTGTTTTGGGTAGCATGGGCATGTTAACAATATTAATTCTTCCAATCCATGAACATGGGATATCTTTCTATTTCTTTGTATCATCTTCACTTTCCTTCATCAATGGTAGTTTTCAGAGTATAGGTCTTTCACCTCCTTGGTTAAGTTTATTCCTAGGTATTTTATTCCTTTTGATGCAACTTAAATGGAACTGATTTATTGCTTTTTCTGATCATTTTTAATATATAGGAAAGCAAAAGATTTCTGCATATTAATCTTTTGTCCTTCAACTTTTCTGAACTCATTTATTAGTTTTAATAGTTTTTCAATGGAGATTTTATGGTTTTTTATATACAGTGTCATGTTGTCTGTAAATTTGGTGACAATTTTACCTCTTCCCTTCCTATTTGGATAATTTTCTTGTCTGATTGCTGTGGCTAGTACTTCCAATATGATGGTAAATAGAAATGGCATGAGTGGGCAACCTTATTTTGTTCCCGATTTTAGAGGAAAACCTTCTAGCTTCTCACCATTCAGTATAATGCTACTTGGAGGGTTATTATAAATGGCTTTTATCATGTTGAAGTACGTTTCCTCCATACCAACTTTGTTGGGATTTTTTATCATGAAAGGATGCTGAATTTCATCATGTGTTTTTTTTTGCCTTTATTGAGATGATCATGTGACTTTTATCTTTTGTTTTGTTAATGTGGTTTATCAAGTTGAGTCATTTGCCAATATCAAACCATCATTGTGTCCCTGAAATAAATCCCATTTGATCATAATGTATAATTCTTTTTATGTATTGTTGAATTCAGTTTGCTAGTATTCTCTTGAGACTTTTGCAACTATTTTCATCAAGGATATTGGCCTGTAATCATTGTGTTTTTTTTGTAGTATCTTTGGTTTTGGTATCTGGGTGATGCTGGTCTCATAGAAAGCATTTGAAAGTGTTTCCTTTCCTTCAGTTTTTTGGAATAGTTTGAGAACACATATTCTTTTTAAATGTTTGGTAGAATTAACTAGTGAAATATCTAGTCCTGGACTTTTGTTTGCTAGGAGTTTTTGATTACTGATTCAATTTCTCTACTAGTGAACAGTGTTCAGATTATCTATTTCTTCCTGATTCAATCTTGGAAACTTGTATGTTTATAACAATTTATCCATTTCTTCTAGGTTGTGCAATTTATTGGTGTATAACTTTTTGTAGTATTCTCTTATGATTGTTTGTATGTCTGTGATATTAGTTGTAACTTCTTTGCTTTCATTTTTAATTTTACTTATTTTGACCCTCTCTTTTTTTCTTGATGACTCTGGCTATAGGTTTATCAATTTTGTTTATCTTTTCAAAAAACAGTTCTTAATTTGATTGATCTTTTCTATTTTTTGGTCTTTATTATTTTATTTATTCATCTCTCATCTTTATCATTTCCTTGCTTCTGCTGACTTTGGGCTTTATTTGTTCTTTTTCTTATTCATTTAGATGATAAATTGAGATTTATTTTGTTTCCTCAGGCAGGTCTGTATCACTATAAACTTTTTTCTTAGAACTTTGCTGCATCCCATAGAGTTTAAAAGGTTGTGTTTTCATTTTCATTTGTTCTGAGGAATTTTCTGATTTACTATTTGTTTTCTTCATTAAATCATTGCTGTTTTAGTAGCATGTAGTTTAGTCTCTGAACATTTGGGTTTTTTGAATTTTTCTTCCTGTAATTGATTTCTAGTTTCATACTGTGATGTTTAGCAAAAATGCTTGATATTATTTGCATCCTCTTAAATTTGTTAAGACTTGTTTTGTAGCCTAGCAGGTGACCCATCCTGGAGAATATTCCATGTGTGCTTGAAAAGAATGTAAATTTTCTGTTTTCGGATAGAATGTCCTATAGATATCTACTAAATCTAACAGATCTAATGTGTTATTTAAGGCTATAGATGATTTTCTGTGTAGATGATCATTCCATTAATGTAAGGAGGGTGTTAAAATGCCCTGCTATTGTTCTATTATTGTCACTTTCTCCTTTTATGTCTATAAATATTTGTTTCATATATTTAGGTGCTCCTATATTAGGTACATATATGTTAATGAATTTTATGTATTTTTTTCTGTATTTATCCCTTTATCATTATATAATGCCCTTCTTTTTCTTTTGCTATAGACTTTGTTTTAAAATCTATTTTGTCTGAGTATTGCTATCCAACCTTTTAGTCATTTCCATTTGCATAAAATATCTTTCTCCACTCCCTCATTTTCACTTTGTGTGTCTCTAGCTTGAAGTGAGTCTCCTTTCCTTTTTTAGAAACATCATTTTAGATTACTATGGATAACTGAGTTCTAGTCATAATTTTTCCTGCCTGTGGCTGTAAGGGAAAAAACTTGGAATTAATAGAATATAAAGCTTGGACACTATAAACACTGTAACATGCATTGCAAGATGTGAGTATGTGACATTATTTCTTTTCTTGACACAAGAAGAGATGTAGTATTCTAGCTAGTTAGGAAGAGAGAGTTATATTGCTTTTCCCCTTGTTACAAAAGTTATAGTTAATTTAAAAGTAAAAATGGAGATAATAATGGTGTTAGAGGAACTAAATAAAAGGAAATTAAGAATTATCCTTGTTCATTATAATTCCTTTCTCATACCTTAATTCATGAGTCTGCTAGAAAGACACACTCTGGCATAGAATTAAATCTGGGGTCCTAAGCTTTTCTCAAAGGGCATGTATTTTTAGTTTCTCCAAGATTTTGAGAACTTAGGGTTAAATCAGAAAATGTATGTGTGTCTGTATGGAGGTGAAATGTGTTTTGAGATTTTGTAGAGGTTTACTTTTACTTTGTGGGAAAATTTGACAAACTGCACTAAGCAAGGCATCTTTACTTGTAAGCATGTGTAGAATTTTTTTGAGGTGCTGCATTCTGGCACGGAAAAAAAGTACTTCATCATGTTCTTCTGAAATAGGATCATGAGATGTTCCAACTGAGAACTGACAGCTCCAGCAGGAGGGCTTCTTTTTATCTCACCTTCTTGTCAAACCTCCAACTGCAAACACATTAATTTCCTCACAGTTAATTTTTGGACAATGATTTTTGAGTTGGAGATATCAAATACATGAAATAGGAGTATGAATTTTCTACTTACAGCTTAAACATTCATTTCTGAATACTGCAGTCCTCTAATGTAATAAAATGTTGATATTGTGGCTTACTTTTATCCAGTGCTTATCATGTGCCAGGTTATGCCAGCACTTCATGTATTTCATCTCCTTTAATCTCTACAATAACTCTATCTGATTGCATTTTAGTTAAGATTAGAGTCAGTCATGATGGGTAGCAAACACAAAGAAACAATGGCTTAAACAAGTAGAATTATTTTTCTCAATTAAATGTCCCACAGTAGAAGGTTGTGGTCATCATTGTTGTCCTTTGTTGACATTTATGTTATGATCTATCTTCTCCTTCCAGGTACAGCATAATATTATACTTCTCCATGCCCTTGGTGTTAGACATGGCCAAATGACTTGTCTTAAGCAATTAAATATGAGTGGAAATAATGTGCCATTTCTTGGGAGAAGCCTTTAATATCTGGTGCACACTTCACTTTATTCTCTTTCTCTTGCATCTAACAATGATGCTGTAATGTGGTGAAGGCTTTATCATCCTTGGCCTCTGATTTAGGTCATCATGGAGCAGAGCCTTTTGCTGATCCAAGACCAAAGATAGAATGAATAGGAAATAAACCTTTCTTATTTTAAGCCTTGTCCTTGCTTGCTCTTGCTGACACAAATATTAGGGGCTGGAATGATGCTCTGTAGTGTCAGAGACCCAGGCTATGTGTCTCACTGCTTTAATATGTGTGACTTCTATTCCCAAATACACCTCATGATCCAATATGAGTGTTTTAGATCAGGTCATAATGTTTGATTTACAGTAATGAAAGTATGGAAGGGATTGAGAAAGGTATTCTCTGCACTCTTTAAGGATGCTTCTTGAAAACTGCATGCATCACTTCCATTTACATTCCACTTGCTATTACTTACTGATATGGTCACACCAGTGGGGAGGAGAGTTTGAGAAATGTGTGTTGTTTTTGTTTTGTTTTTCCCCATGTGACCATATACTCAGTTGAAAATCCGGTGTATTACTTTAAAGGAAGGGGAGAATCGATAGTAACAGACAACTAGCAATCTCTAAAAATGTAGTTCTGACAAACTTCCCAATTTTATAACTGAGAAAACAGGGAACAAGGGGGATTAACTTAGTCAAGATCACACAGCTAATAATTGATGGTACCTGATTAAGAACTTGAGCCACATTACTCGAAAGCCTGTGTGTTAATACAATACTATACTACATTCACTGTTAATCTGTAAAAAATAAACTCATTTTTAATAGCAAAAACTGTTCTATAGGATTCAAATTGATTTGACATTTCTATTTGCTCCCCTGACCCTCAAATTTGGAATAGAAGATCTGACTGTAATTGCCAGTCCTGATATTAACCAGACCAGTTTTTGAAATTCACAGATTAGGAGCAGAAGTAGCTCAGCCAGGTCAATATATCTTCCTCCTTAGTTACATTAATTTTGAAATACTAGTTCCAGGACCAGCTTGTTAGTTATAGATAGGCTTAATGGCTAAGGAAGAATATAAGCATAAAAGAAAATTTTGAGTCTTAGAGATCATATTTTAAATATCTATTTAAAATGTAAACTCCATTTCAGAAATAGATAAATTTTAAATAAAATTTTACTTTGACTGACTAAATCATTCAATATTTTTTCTACCTTTTTTTAATAGAGTGTGGATGATGTTCATAATTCTTTATAACTCTCTCCCAATATTTCTTATACTAATTCAATTTCTTTCCTATTTATAAGTTATATTTATCAGTGTTTTCCAGATGTAGTAAAGAACTTTTCCTCATTGTTCAGTGAAATAATAAGGAAAACTTTAGTGAAAGATTATATTAAACATACTAATTTATACTAAATGATTTTTAAATACAATTTGAATTACTCTGGCTATAATCCATTCCCTGGACTAAGAATTCTGTTTAAATTTTCAGTATATTATATATATTTAAATATAAAATTATGAAAAGCAGTGAGGGCTTCCCTGGTTGTTCAGTTGTTAAGAATCTGCCTTCGAGTGCAGGGGACAAGGGTTCGAGCTCTGGTCTGGGAAAATCCCACATGCCACAGAGCAACTAAGTCCATGCACCACAACTACTGAGGCTACACTCTAGAGCCCGTGAGCCACAACTACTGAAGCCTGTGTGCCTAAAGCCTGTGCTCCACAACAAGAGAAGCCACCGCAATGAGAAGCCCACACACTGCAATGAAGAGTAGCTCCCGCTTGCCGCAACTAGAGAAAGCCTGTGCGCAGAAAAGAAGACCCAGTGCAGCCAAAAATAAATAAATAAATAAAATTTTATTCAGTGACATTATATATATACAGCTCATTTCTTACTGGAGATCCTGGCTCACTTATGTTATTGTACATAAAAATACATACAGACACTACAGAGGAAAGACAGGAAATATATGTAGAGAGAAAGATTTCTATTTTTCCTTAGCTTCTGAAAAGTGATGCTGTCTCAGTAATTATATTTACTAATGTCACGATGTTTTCATCCTCATAGTAATATAAAGGTTTGTAGAAATTGTTCACCTTTTATATCTTGTCCTTGGTGACCCTCTGTGGTCTGGCAGAGCATGAAAGTCTTAATCAAATAGTCAGTGACTGTACACTGCAAGTTGACTTATGATGTTAGAAGTTACATGAATTCCTCAGCTCAGCCAATTACAAAGTGGTTTCCTTTAATCTTAATTCACAGGAATATCTCTACAGCTTGGAATAATATTTATGGCATATTGCCTGATGCAGCAGCCATCAGAGGGCTTTGGTGGTGGGAGTATTGAGTTGGCAGTCTAGAATTCCAGAGCAGATATCAATCAATAGGGAAAGAATTTAGGAAGTGCCAATGAACTAAGGAGCTGTCATGCTGAGATTTCTTCTTTAAGTACAGTTCAGTGTTCACACTGATATGTACTGAGGAATATAAAGTATATCAAGAAACAAAAGGAGTACATAACTCACTTTAATGCTTGTGGAATAGGTAAAATGAATTTCCCCAGGAGACATATCATTGACATATAATGTTTTAACCAATATTCCAGTCTTTGTGTTCAAACTAACTTGTATCTTCATTTGCATCAAACATCAAGTATAATTTGATAAGGAACATAGGACTTTAAAATAATTCTGTAAATTCAGAAATGAACAAATTCTTCACTTAAGAAATTGGAGTAATTGTATACATCTGTATGGTATTTAATAATACCAAAACTAGAGTAACCAAGCCTTTTTTTCAACCTTTCTTTTCTTACCATGCATAATACCTTATTTTATTTACTTATCAAAAAACTCTATATGAGAAGTAGGTTTACAAAAGATAATATTCTTTCTTTTCTCTAATATGAAAACTGCATCTCAGAGAGATTATGTGGCAAAAATAAGGTTCAAAACCAAAACTTCAAATTTCTAAATTCATGAGAAGTTCATGGCTTCCAAAATGTATAATAATAGTGCCTAAAGGCATGCAAACAAAATTGTGAGGAAAGGAAACTGCAAGCAGGTTTTTACATTCCCTCTTTTCCTGTCTGTGTCCCTCTCCTTTCTTTTACTACCTTTATTCAGCATTTTCTTCCTTCTAAATAAAACTTATGTGCCATGACACAGAGATTCTGAGAAGCTAAAAATGAGTTAAATAATCTGAAAAATTATTATTTGTATTTTGTTTACATTAGATTAGATGCACAGCTTCCATAATTATCTACATTTTAAAAAAGCATCCTAGACTACATATTATACGTTATATTAATCCAAAGGTATGAACGACGATGGAAGAAATTGCATATCTTGTAGCTAATGAGTTATCCAATAATTTTTTCAAGTTAATTTTCACCAGTATATTTACATGGTCTAGCATCTCCATTCTTAAATAAACCTCTTTTGATACCCAGTATTTCTACAGTGTAGGTACTGTAGTCACTGCATCCACTTAATTACTTCATGTTCTCTCTGCAGCCTATTCCATTCTGGCTTCTGCCCCATCACACCACTGGGACAACACTTGTCAATGTCACCAGTGATATCCATGTTGCTAAATCCAATGGTCAATTTATTTATCTGTCCTTATTTTATCAGTATTTGACTCAACGAACCAGTTCCTCCTTGAAAGAATTTCTTATCTTGGCTTTTATGATCTAATCCCTTTTTCTAGGCTTTTTGCTGATCTCTCTTCCTTTGTTTAATTTTTATTCTATTGTCTCTTCTTATATATATGAGAAAAGAATACATATATATTCTCAAGGTTTGGCTTCATCCATCATTGGATCAAGTAATTCATTTCTATGTCTTTCACTATCTTTTTATGTACTTATGACTCCAAAATCTGTATTTCCATTCATGATCTTTCCTTGTACACCAGATTAATGTTTAACTTCCTACTGAACATTGTCACATGATTGCATGCTACCTTCATTCTTTCCTATACCAAATGAATGATCCCTGAATCTCATTATTTCAGGCAAATAATCTAAAAGTTAACTCTGATTCCTCTATTTAACCTATTCTCTTTATCAAACCAATCAACGGGTTCTATTAAGTTTATCCCAAAAACCTATGCCAAATGCCCCTGCTTCTTCCATCAATCTTTTTACTTACATCTAAGCCATGATCATATTTTATGTGGGTTAAAACAATAGTTTGCTTTAGTCCTCTTGCTTCCACACTACCTTTATATTATCCAATTTTCATGCAATACCCTGAAAGACTTTCTAAGATAGTAATTAAATCTGTCATTCTCCTCCTTAAGCCTATGCTTATCATTACACTCAGAATTAAATTTTAACTCCTTATTTGGGATATAAAGCCTTATATGGTCTGCCCCCTGTTATTGCTCTCAACTTTGTGTAATACAATTCTCCACTCTTTCAGTACAGTGTAGTCAGTGTTCTTCTTTCTGCTCTAGAAACATCAAAGTTTAGGTTCTTTGAACAATCTCCTCCTTCAGAATCTGGTTTTCCTCCTGATATTTGAATGGACTGACTCATTCTTGTCATTTAAAACTTTACCTAAAGTTTACAGCTCAGAGAGCTCTTATCTGAGTACCAATCTACAGAAACCATCAGTAACTCCACCACATCACCCAGTTTTGTTTTTCAGCATAGCATTCATATTATCTTGATATTATCTGTATTTTATTTGTTGTCTAATTTATTCACTAATCAGCGTGTATATCTTTTTATTTTATATCCATCTTCTCATAGTGTGTATGCCCCTAGGAAGCAGGATATGTCCTGCCTTATTCTTTGGGGCATTACTAATGCATAGTACATAAACATGGTTGCTCAAGAAATATTTGTTTAATTAGTAGAGTTAAAATTTTCCAGATGTTCTCAATCTAGTTGGAGATAGTGATTCATCTTAGGGTTTTTCTTCATCTTATCCTCGTTCTTCTTCTGATGGTTGAGATAATCACTCAACTGAGTGGCCTCTCTCTCTCTCTCTCTCATATATATGTATATTCTCAAGGTTTGGCTTATATGTATATATAATCTCCATTTCACTATTTTTATAAGTGTCTTGACTGAGACAGTCACTTTCAGCATTCCGACTAGTGAGCCTGTTCAAACAGATGTCATTGGGACCTTGTTACTTTTCCATTTGCTTCTCTGTCAGACGCAGAGTGGAACATAACTATGTCTTCACAGGTTGTTTTCTAACTAATGTGATCCTTCTGATGTTCACTATGGGTCCTGAATGGATATATACTGAGTATTAATTGACCTATCTTCTTAGTAGTAGTATTATTATTTCTGTTTGTG
Source organism: Delphinapterus leucas (assembly GCF_059928025.1). NCBI lineage: Eukaryota > Metazoa > Chordata > Mammalia > Artiodactyla > Monodontidae > Delphinapterus > Delphinapterus leucas. Next base: position 54,221,747 of record NC_143145.1, read on the forward strand.
TAGTGGCAACACATCTTATTCTTGATCTTAGATTTGATGAGTTCTTTTTTTACAACTTTATTGGAGGATAATTGCTTTACAATGGTGTGTTAGTTTCTGCTTTATAACAAAGTGAATCAGTGATACATATACATATATTCCCATATCTCTTCCCTCTTGCATCTCCCTCCCTCCAACCCACCCTATCCCGCCCCTCCAGGCGGTCAAAAAGCACTGAGCTGAACTCCCTGTGCTATGCGGCTGCTTCCCACTAGCTATCTACCTTACGTTTGGTAGTGTATATATGTCCATGACTCTCTCTCGCTAGTTCACAGCTTACCCTTCCCCCTCCACATATCCTCAAGTCCATTCTCTAGCAGGTCTCTGTCTTTATTCTTGTCTTACCCCTAGGTTCTTCATGAAATTTTTTTTCTTAAATTCCGTATGTATGTGTTAGCATACGGTATTTGTCTTTCTCTTTCTGACTTACTTCACTCTGTATGACATACTCTAGGTCTATCTACCTCATTACAAACAGCTCAATTTCTTTTCTTTTTATGGCTGAGTAATATTCCATTGTATATATGTGCCACATCTCCTTTATCCGTTCATCCGATGATGGACACTTAGGTTGTTTCCATCTCTGGGCTATTGTAAATAGAGCTGCAATGAACATTTTGGTACATGACTCTTTTTGAATTATGGTTTTCTCAGGGTATATGCCCAGTAGTGGGATTACTGGGTCATATGGTAGTTCTATTTGTAGGCTTTTAAGGAACCTCCATACTGTTCTCCACAGTGGCTGTATCAATTTACATTCCCACCAACAGTGCAAGAGAGTTCCCTTTTCTCCACACCCTCTCCAGCATTTATTGTTTCTAGATTTTTTGATGATGGCCATTATGACTGGTGTGAGATGATATCTCATTGTAGTTTTGATTAGCATTTCTCTAATGATTAATGAAGTTGAGCATTCTTTCATTTGTTGGTTGGCAGTCTGTATGTCTTCTTTGGAGAAATGTCTATTTAGGTCTTCTGCCCATCTTAGGATTGGGTTTTTTGTTTTATTTTGTTATTGAGCTGCATGAGCTGCTTATAAATTTTGGAGATTAATCCTTTGTCAGTTGCTTCATGTGCAAATATTTCCTCCCATCCTAAGGGTTGTCTTTTGGTCTTGTTTATGGTTTCTTTTGCTGTGCAAAAGCTTTGAAGTTTCATTAGGTTCTATTTGTTTATTTTTGCATTTATTTCCATTTCTCTGGGAGGTGGGTAAAAAGGATCTTGCTGTGATTTATGTCATCGAGTGTTCTGCCTATGTTTTCCTCTAAGAGTTTGATAGTTTCTGGCCTTACATTTAGGCCTTTAATCCATTTTGAGCTTATTTTTGTGTATGGTGTTAGGGAGTGATCTAATCTCATACTTTTACATGTACCTGTCCAGTTTTCCCAGCACCACTTATTGAAGGGCTGTCCTTTCTCCACTGTACATTCCTGCCTCCTATATCAAAGATAAGGTGACCATATTTGCGTGGGTTTACCTCTGGGCTTGTTATCCTGTTCCATTGATCTATATTTCTGTTTTTGTGCCAGTACAATACTGTCTTGATTACTTTAGCTTTGTAGTATAGTCTGAAGTGAGGGAGCCTGATTCCTCCAGCACCGTTTTTTATTCTCAAGATTGCTTTGGCAATTCAGGATCTTTTGTGTTTCCATACAAATTGTGATTTTTTTTTTTGCTCTAGTTCTGTGAAAAACACCAGTGGTAGTTTGATAGGGATTGCACTGAATCTGTAGATTGCTTAGGGTAGTAGAGTCATTTTCACAATGTTGATTCTTCCAATCCAAGAACATGGTATATCTCTCCATCTATTTGTATCATCTTTGATTTCTTTCATCAGTGTCTTATAATTTTCTGCATACAGGTCTTTTGTCTCCTTAGGTAGGTTTATTCCTACATATTGTATTCTTTTTGTTGCAGTGGTAAATGGGAGTGTTTTCTTGATTTCACTTTCAGATATTTTCATCATTAGTGTGTAGTTATGCCAGAGATTTCTATGCATTAATTTTGTATCCTGCTACTTTACCAAATTCATTGATTAGCTCAAGTAGTTTTCTGGTAGCAGCTTTAGGATTCTCTATGTATAGTGTCATGTCATCTACAAAGAGTGACAGATTTACTTCTTTTCCTATTTGGATTCCTTTTATTTCCTTTTCTTCTCTGATTGCTGTGGCTAAAGCTTCCAAAACTATGTTGAATAAGAGTGGTGGGAATGGTCAACCTTGCCTTGTTCCTGATCTTAGTAGAAATTCTTTCAGTTTTTCACCGTTGAGGACAATGTTGCCTGTGGGTTTGTCATATATGGCCTTTATGATGTTGAGGAAAGTTCCCTCTATACCTACTTTCTGCAGAGTTTCTCTCATAAATGGATGTTGAATTATGTTGAAAGATTTCTCTGCATCTATTGAGATGATCATATGGTTTTTCTCCTTCAATTTGTTAATATGGTTTATCACTTTGATAGATTTGCATATATTGAAGAATCCTTGCATTTCTGGAATAAACCCCACTTGATCATGGTGTATAGTCCTTTTAATGTGCTCTTGGATTCTGTTTGCTAGTATTTGGTTGGGGATTTTTGCATCTATGTTCATCATTGATATTGGCCTGTAGTTTTCTTTCTTTGTGACATCCTTATCTGGTGTTGGTATCAAGGTGATGGTGGCCTCGTAGAATGAGTTTGGGAGTGTTCCTCCCTCTGCTATATTTTAGAAGAGTTTGAGAAGGATAGGTGTTAGCTCTTCTCTAAAGGTTTGATAGAATATGACTGTGAAGCCATCTGGTCCTGGGCTTTTGTTTGTTGGAAGATTTTTAATCACAATTTCAATTTCAGTGCTTGTGATTGGTCTGTTCATATTTTCTATTTCCTCCTGATTCATTCTTGGCAGGTTTTGCCTTTCTAAGAATTTGTCCATTTCTTCCAGGTTGTCCATTTTATTGGCATAGAGTTGCTTGTAGCAATCTCTCATGATCTTTTGTATTTCTGCAGTGTCAGTTGTTACTTCTCCTTTTTCATTTCTAATTCTATTGATTTGAGTCTTCTCCCTTTTTTTCTTGATGAGTCTGGCTAGTGGTTTATCTATTTTGTTTATCTTCTCAAAGAACCAGCTTTTAGTTTTATTGATCTTTGCTATCATTTCTTTCATTTCTTTTTCATTTATTTCTCATCTGATTTTTATGATTTCTTTCCTTCTGCTAACTTTGGGGTTTTTTTGTTCTGCTTTCTCTAATTGCTTTAGGTGCAAGGTTAGATTGTTTATTCAAGATGTTTCGTGTTTCTTAAGGTAGGATTATATTGCTATAAACATCCCTCTTAGAACTGCTTTTGCTGCATCCCATAGATTTTGAGTCGTCGTGTCTCCATTGTCATTTGTTTCTAGGTATTTTTTTATTTCCTCTTTGATTTCTTCAGTGATCACTTCGTATTAAGTAGTGTATTGTTTAGCCTCCATGTGTATGTAATTTTTACAGATCTTTCTCTGTAATTGATATCTAGTCTCATAACATTGTGGTCGGAAAAGATACTTGAAACACTTTCAATTTCCTTAAATTTAACAAGGCTTGACTGTGACCCAAGATATGATCTATTCTGGAGATTGTTTCATGAGCACTTGAGAAAAAACTGTATTGTGTTGATTTTGGACGGAATGTCCTATAAATATCAATTAAGTCCATCTTGTTTAATGTACCATTTGAAGCTTGTGTTTCCTTATTTATTTTCATTTTGGATGATCTGTCCATTGGTGAATGTGGGGTGTTAAAGTTCCCTACTATGAATGTGTTACTCTCAATGTCCCCTTTTATTGCTGTTAGTATATGCCTTATGTATTGAGGTGCTCCTATGTTGGGTGCATACATATTTACAATTGTTATATCTTCTTCTTGGATTGATCCCTTGATAATTATATAGTGTCTTTCATTGTCTCTTCTAATAGTCTTTATTTTAAAGTCTATTTGTCTGATATGAGAATTGCTACTCCAGCTTTCTTTTTGTTTCCATTTGCATGAAATACCTTTTCGATCCCCTTAATTTCAGTCTGTATGTGTCTCTAGGTCTGAAGTGGGTCTCTTGTAGACAGCAAATATATGGGTCTTGTTTTTGTATCCATTCAGCCAATCAGTGTCTTTTGGTGGGAACATTTAGTCTATTTACATTTAAGGTAATTTTCTATATGTATGTTCCTATTCCCATTTTCTTAAATGTTTTGGGTTTGTTATTGTAGGTCTTTTCCTTCTCTTGTGTTTCTTGCCTAGAGAAGTTCCCTTAGCATTTGTCGTAAAGCTGGTTTGGTGGTGCTGAACTCTCTTAGATTTTGCTTGTCTGTAAAGGTTTTAATTTCTCCATCAAATCTGAAGGAGATCCTTGCTGGGTAGAGTAATCTTGGTTGCAGATTTTTTTCCTTCATCACTTTAAATATGTCCTGCCAGTCCCTTCTGGCTTGCAGAGTTTCTGCTGAAAGACCAGCTATTAACCTTATGGGGATTCCCTTTTGTGTTATTTGTTGTTTTTCCCTTGCTCCTTTTAATATGTTTTCTTTGTATTTAATTTTTGACAGTTTGACTAATATGTGTCTTGGCATATTTCTCCTTCGATTTATCCTGTATGGGACTCTCTGTGCTTCCTGGACTTGATTAACTATTTCCTTTCCCATATTAGGTAAGTTTTCAACTATAATCTCATCAAATATTTTCTCAGTCCCTTTCTTTTTCTCTTCTTCTTCTGGAATCCCTATATTTTGAATGTTGGTGTGTTTAATGTTGTCTCAGAGGTCTCTGAGACTGTCCTCAGTTTTTTTCATTCTTTTCTCTTTATTCTGCTCTGCAGTAGTTATTTCCACTATTTTATCTTCCAGGTCACTTATCTGTTCTTCTGCCTCAGTTATTCTGCTAATGATCTCATCTACAGTATTTTTAATTCCATTTATTGTGTTGTTCATTGTTGTTTGTTTCATCTTTAGTTCTTCTAGGTCCTTGTTAAATGTTTCTTGCATTTTGTCTATACTATTTCCAAGATTTTGTATCATTTTTACTATCATTATTCTGAATTCTTTTTCAGGTAAACTGCTTATTTCCTTTTCATTTGTTAGGTCTGGAGCATTTTTATCTTGCTCCTTCATCTGCTGTGTGTTTTTCTATCTTCTCATTTTGCTTATCTTACTGTGTTTGTGGTCTCCTTTTTGCAGGCTGCACGTTCGTAGTTCCCTTTGTTTTTGGTGTCTGTCCCCAGTGGCTAAGGTTGGTTCAGTGGGTTGTGTAGGCTTCCTGGTGGAGGGGACTAGTGCCTGTGTTCTGGTGCATGAGGCTGGATTTTGTCTCTCTAGTGGGTAAGTCCATGTCTGGTGTTGTGTTTTGGGGTGTCTGTGGACATATCATGATTTTAGGCAGCCTCTTTGTTAATGGGTGTGGTTGTGTTCCTGTCTTGCTAGTTGTTTGGCATAGGATGTCCAGCACTGTAGCTTGCTGGTCGTTGAGTGAAGCTGGGTGCTGGTGTTGAGATGGAGATCTCTGGGAGATTTTCGCCATTTGATATTATGTGGACCTGGGAGGTCTCTTGTGGACCAGTGTCCTGAAGTTGGCTCTCCCACCTCAGAGGCACAGCACTGACTCCTGGCTGCAGCACCAAGAGCCTTTCATCCACAGGCTCAGAATAAAAGGGAGAAAAAGTAGAAAGAAAGAATTAGTAGAAAGAATGAAAGAAGGGAGGGAGGACAGAAGGAAGGAAGGAGGTAAGGAAGGAAAAAAGGAAAGAAAGCAAGAAGATAAAATAAAAGAAAGTAAGATAAAATATAATAAAGTTATTAAAATAAAAACAAATAATTATTAAGAAAAAATAATAAAATAAAAAAACAACAACAACAAAAAGGAAGGATAGAGCCCTAGGGCAGATGGCGGAAGCAAAGCTATACAGACAAAATTTCTCACAGAAGCATATGCATACACACTCACAAAAAGAGGAAAAGGGAAAAAAATCATAAATCTTGCTCTCAAAGTCCACCTCCTCAATTTGGGATGATTCGTTGTCTCTTCATGTATTCCACAGATGCAGGGTACATCAAGTTGATTGTGGAGCTCTAATCTGCTTCTTCTGAGGCTGCTGGGAGAGATTTCCCTTTCTCTTCTTTGTTCTCACAGCTGCCAGGAGCTCAGCTTTGGATTTGGCCCCGCCTCTACGTGTAGGTCGCCGGAGAGCGTCTGTTCTTTCCTCAGACAGGACTGGGTTACAGGAGCCACTGACTTGGGTCCTCTGGCTCACTCAGGCCGGGGCGAGGGAGGGTCACAGAGTGTGGGGCGAGCCTGCGGTGGCAGAGGCCAGCATGACATTCCACCAGCCTGAGGCATGCCGTGCATTCTCCCGGGGGAGTTTTCCATGGATCCCAGGACCCTGGCAGTGGCAGGCTACACAGGCTCCCCAGAAGGTGGGTGTGGACAGTAACCTGTGCTCGCACACAGGGTTCTTGGTGGTGGCAGCCGCAGTCTTAACGTCTCATGCCCGTCTCTTGGGTCTGTGCTTTTAGCCGCAGCTCATGCCCGTCTCTGGACTCCTTTAAGCAGCGCTCTTAATTCCATCTCCTCGTGCACCAGGAAACAACAAGGGAAGAAAGTCTCTCGTCTCTTCAGCAGGTCCAGACATTTCCCCAGACTCCCTCATGGCTAGCCGTGGTGCACTAACCCACTGCAGGCTGTGTTCACACCGCCAACACCAGTCCTCTCCCGGCGCTCCGACTGAAGACCGAGCCTCAACTCCCAGCCCCACCTGCCTCGGCAGGTGAGCAGACAAGCCTCTTGGGCTGGTGAGTGCTGGTCGGTCCTGAACCTCTGTGCAGGAATCTCTCTGCTTTGCCCTCTGCACCCCTGTTGCTGTGCTCTCCTCCACAGCTCTGAAGCTTTCCCCTTCCGTCACCCACAGTCTCTGCCTGTGAAGGGCCTTCCTAGTGTGTGGAAGCCTTTCCTCCTTCACAGTTCCATCCCACTTGTGCAGGTTCAGTCCCTATCCTTTTGTCTCTGTTTATTCTTTTTTCTTTTGCCCTACCCAGGTATGTGGGGAGTTTCTTGCCTTTTGGGAGGTCTGAGATCTTCTGCCAGCGTTCAGTAGGTGTTCTGTAGGAATTGTTCCACGTGTAGATGTGTTTCTGGTGTATCTGTGTGGAGGAAGGTGATCTCCACGTCTTACTCGTCCGCCATCTTCCTGATGAGTTCTGATTGGTCTAATTCAATAAATTCTGTGTGGAATATGAATTAGTTCTGAGATGGACAGCTCAGTCAGGATTAACCTCAGGACCGTAGCTGAAACTGCTTGGATATGGGATTTTTGTACCCACTGGATGTGAATGAGAAACTTTAACCTGGTGCCCATTTTGGGACCACAAGGGTCAGCTTCTCAAGAATGAGCCAACAAACAGAAGTGAGGTGAGAAATGGTTCTGTTCACTTTGTTTGAACCACAAGAATAAATTTCACAATAAATCAATCATGTTTATAAACTTCTATGTTATATAAGCCTTTGTTGTTTCCTTTATTGTTTAATTCAGTTGGGATGTGCTGTTTTGTTGAAAGAAACTGAAAATATTGTCTTTACTCGTAAAATAAATCACATCCATTTGAGTGTAAATTACAGTGGCAATCTAACTTGGAGGCTACTTTATTAAGAATATTAAACTATATTGATCTAAATTATACTAAATCATATACAATATATTTGTGCTTAAGTGATGCATAAAGTCTCTTCTCCACAAACAAATAAAAGCCCACAACTGACAAAACAACAAATAAAATATTCTTTTGATTCCATTCCTCTTATTTTCTCAAAGACATTGCTTTATCAATCACGCCCTTTGAATTACCATTTCCCTCCTTTACTTATTGACAGGTAGTTGGATTGTTAACTGTATCAAAGATTTTTATGCAAGAAGGACTTTTGGGAGATAAAAATATGATGTTATCAGGAAAGATGTCTGTTCAGACATTTGACACAAAAACTCAGTAGCAAAGATACTATGAAACTGAGTTTTCATTTGAATTTTTACCTATTGAGAGGTGGACTTTATTAATTCCCACCCTATTCTGCTGCCCAGTCTTATAATTAGTTTGTAGTCCTCACTATCTTTCCAGAGTAGTGGAATTTGACAATCTTTGTTTTTAAATTGAAGTATAGCAGATTTATAAAATTGTGTTAGCTTCAGGGGTACAGCAAAGTGATTAATTTATATATATTTTTAGATTATATTCCATTATAGGTTATTACAAGATATTGAATATAATTTCCTGTGCTATAGAGTAAATTCTTGTCGCTTATCTGTTTCATGTATAGTACTTTGTATCTGTTAATCCCATACTCCTAATTTGTCCCTCTCTCCATCCCTCTCACCTTTGGTAACCATAAATTTGTTTTCCAAGTCTGTGAATCTGTTTCTATTTGTATATAGATTCATTTGTATTATTTTTATATTACACACAAATACAGATACAGTATTTATCTTTCTCTATCTGACTTACTTCAATAAGTATAACATTCTCTAGGTCCATCTATGTTGCTGCAAATGGCAATATTTCATTAATTCTTATGGCTGAGTAATAGTCCATGGTATATATACAGCAAATCTTCTTAAGCCAATCGTCTGTTGATGAGCACTTGTGTTGTTTCTATGTCTTGGCTATTGTAAATAGTGCTGGTATGAACAATGGGGTGCATGCATCTTTCTAAATTAGATTTTTCTTTTTTTGGCAAATATATACACAGGAGTGGGATTGCTGGATCATATGGTAACTCTATTTTTAGTTATTTAAAGAACCTCCAAACTGGTTCCACAGTGGCTGCACCAATTTACATTCCCTAAGAGTGTAGAAGGGTTCCACTTTCTCCACACCCTCTCTAGCATTTGTTATTTGTAGATTTTTGATGATGGCTATCTGACCTGTGTGAGGTGATACCTCACTGTGGTTTTGACTTGCATTTCTCTAATAATTAACAATGTCAAGCATCCTTTCAGTGTTGATTGCACTAAATCTGTAGATTGCTTTGGTAGTATGGCAATTTTAACAATATCAATTCTTCCAATCCAAGAGCATGGGATATTTTTCCATTTCCTTTTTTTCCCTTTGTTGAGAAACTTTCTTTTTTAACATCTTTTTTCTTTGAATCATGTTCAATTTCCTTTGTCAATGTCTTGTAGTTTTCTGCATATAGTTCTTTCACCTCCTTGGTTAAGTTTATTCCTAGGTATTTTTGTTGTTGTTGTTGTTTTGTTTTTTTGCAGTACACAGGCCTCTCACTGTTGTGGCCTCTCTCATTGCGGAGCAACAGGCTCTGGACGTACAGGCTCAGTGGCCATGGCTCACGGGCCCAGCCGCTCCATGGCATGTGGGATCTTCCCAGGCTGGGGCATGAACCCATGTCCCCTGCATCGGCAGGTGGACTCTCAACCACTGCGCCACCAGGGAAGCCCTATTCCTAGGTATTTTATTTTATTTTATTATTTTATTTTATTTTATTCTTTTTTTGGATATAATTTTAAATGGGATTTTTCTTTTACTTTCTCTTCTGATATTTCATAGTTAGTGTAAATAAAAATTTGACACTTTCAATAATTCTCTCTTTTCTGAAATATTGCCTTTACTCGGTTTCTTAGAACACCTCCTTCTACTATTTTTCCCCCTTTACTACTAGCTATTTATTCTTAGTCATATTTCCTGGTTCCTACTCACCTTCTTGACCTCTAACTGTGGAAATCTTTCAGGATTCAGTCCTTGCATCTGTTTTCTTTTGTATCTTCACTTAATCCCTGGGTGACGTCAACAAATCTTATTATCTATATGCTGGTGATTGCTGCATTAATTTGAATTCTCCCAGAAGCAGACCCTGAAATAAGAATTCAAGTTAAGTAGCTTTTTGGGAGATGATCCCAGGAAACTTTAACAGAGATGTGGGAAAGTGAGACAAGAAAGGGAAGCCACCAATAAATGGTGCCTTATTTATCAAGTTATCACTGAGGGATCTAGAGCTTAGTTTTCACTGGGGATTCTGGGAACCAGTGTATAGCAGATATTTCAGATTTATCCCATTTCTGGGGACTTCGATTTCCTGGTGCCTCCAAGTTGCCACATGTATAAGCAGTCCAATGACCAAAGAAACCCTTAAGCTGACTCACAAGTAGTGACAGTTCGAAGCTGAAAAAACACAAATGAAAATGATTGGTGCTGAGAGTATGTGAACAGGAGTCAACAATATCTGCCACAACCACCATACCTTCAGGTTAGTACCCTCCCATAACTCAGTTACCTGCCCAACAACTTAGATATCTAATAATCATCTCAAACCAACATGCTTAAAAGCCTCCACTGATTTCTATGCCTAAAAACCTGTTCTTGCCTAGAATTCTCCCATTTCTGTAAGTTGAAATTCCATTCCTTTAGTTGCTCAAACTTTGATGCTCCTCATTCTTTCAGACTCTACATCCAGACTGCCAGCTTAACAGGACTGATTCTCAACAGTTCCACTGCCACTGTAATCTCTCACATAGATTATTACAATTGTCTCCTAAGTGGTCTTCTGTTTCCATCCTTGCTCTTGCTCTTCTTACAGTCCTTTATCTATAGACTATCAAGATGATGTTTTAACTTTAAATCATACTATGCCAAGGGCTTCTCATCTCACTGAAATTAAAAGCCAAGGTCCTAATAATGACCCACAAAGTCCTAAGTAACTTTGCGCTCAGTTACCAAACTGATCTCATATTTGACCACTCTCTTAATTGTTTACCCCACTCTAGCCTCACTGTCTCTCTAGCATTTCCTTAAACATATCAATATTGTCCACAGGATTTTGCATTGCTGTGTATTTTGTTTTGCATTACTTTATACCAGATGGCCACATCACTCACTTCAGGTCACCTCTATTAGCCAATTTTATATTATTAGATAGTCTTCCTTATGGAAAGTTACATAACATGTTCCATCATTTTTTCTCCCTTTAACCTTATTTTCTCCCATCACTACCTTTTATCATAATTTGATAATATATAAATTTCTATATGAGCAGAGACTTTGTTCTGATATAAGATCTAGAAAGGTTTGTGGCACTGATGAATTGTGAAAAAACAGTTAGAAGAAAAAGAAACGATTTTATAACACTATAAATAAATTTCTTGTCTTTTGTAGTTTTTCAGGTTTATTTATACTAGCCTCAAATTTGAATGCATAAATGTAAGATATATAAATAAGTCACACATAAAATCATGTCTTCTGTGGTATATCTATAGATTAGGATACACATGGAAGAAAATAAAACAGTGCAATATGTTTTAAAATTACTTTGGCTTTTTATTTTTATGTTATAATTTATAACTAAGGAAAGATATTCTTTTGAAAGAAAAGAATAGAACTTATTTATTTTTTATTAAAATATTACTATGTGCTAGAAAATTTCTAGAAGATACTCCACTGTGTATTATTCATTCTTTAGTATCTGTTTGGAAAAATAATAGTAAACTTACTAGAAGAAGAGAGTATGCTGTTCAGTTGCCTTTCGCAAAAATATAGTAGGCATTACATATAATAGTTTCACAAGATGCTGGAATAGAAAGGAGTGTGAAACTGTAGAGAACACATAATAAAAATTGAATGATCATGGTATATCCAGACAATGGAATATTGCTCAATACTAAAAAGAAGTGAGCTATCAATCCATGAGAAACCATGAAAGAAACATAAATGCATATTGCTAAGTGAAAGAATCCAATCTGAAAAGTCTACATACTGTATGATTTCAATTATATGGAAAAGGTAAAACTATGGAGACAATTAAAAAATCAGTGGTTTCCAGAAGTGGGAGGTGGAGGGAGAGATGAATAGGCAGAGCACAGAGGATTTTTAGGGCAGTGAATATACTCTGCATAATATTATAATGGTGGATATATGTCATTACATGTTTGTCCAAATCCATAGAATGCACAACCCCAGGAGTGAACGCTAAGGTAAACTACAGACTTTGGGTAAAATATGTAACATTCTGCTCAGTGATGTTGATAATAAGGGAGGCTATGCACGTGTGAGGGCAATGCGTATGTGGGAATCCTCTATACCTCCCTCTCAATTTTGTTGTCAAACAAAAACCTCTCTAAAAAAAATAAAGTCTTTAAAAATTCAGTGATCAGGCGGAGGGGAAGATGGCGGAAGAGTAAGACATGGAGATCAGCTTCCTCCCCACAGATACACCAGAAATACATCTACACGTGGAGCAACTCCTACAGAACACCTACTGAATGCGGGCAGAAGACCTCAGACCTCCCAAAAGACAAGAAACTCCCCACGTACCTGGGTAGGCCAAGAGAAAAAAAGAAAAAACAGAGACAAAAGGATAGGGATGGCACCTGCACCAGTGAGAGGGAGCTGTGAAGGAGGAAAGGTTTCCACACACTAGGAAGCCCCTTCACGGGCGGAGACTGCGGGAGGCTGAGGAGGGAGCTTCAGAGTCGTGGAGGAGAGCACAGCAACAGGGGTGCAGAGGGCAAAGCGGGGAGATTCCCACACAGAGGATTGGTGCCAACCGGCACTCACCAGCCCGAGAGGCTTGTCTGCTCCCCTGCCGGGACGGGCGGGGCTGCGAGCTGAGGCTCGGGCTTTGGTCAGAGCAAAGGAAGAGGACTGGGATTGGCTGCGTGAACACATCCTGAAGGGGTTAGTGCACCACGGCTAGCCGGGAGGGAGTCCAGGAAAATGTGTGGAGCTGCCAAAGAGGCAAGAGACTTTTTCTTCCCTCTTTGTTTCCTGGTGCACGAGGAGAGGGGTTTAAGAGCGCTGATTAAAGGAACTCCAGAGACGGGCGCGAGCTGCGGCTAAAAGTGTGGACCCCAGAGACGGGCGTGAGCCACGGCTAAAAGCACAGACCCCAGAGATGGGCGGGAGACGCTAAGGCTGCTGCTGCCACCACCGAGGGGCCTGTGTGCGAGCACAGGTCACCATCCACACCCTTCTCCCGGGGAGCCTGTGCAGCCCTCCACTGCCAGGTTCCCAGGATCCAGGGACAACTCCCCTAGGAGAACGCACAGCGGGCCTCAGGCTGGTGCAAAGTCACGCTGGCCTCTGCTGCCACAGGCTCAACCCGCACGCCGTGCCCCTCCCTCCTCCCGGCCTGAGTGAGCCAGAGCCCCCGAATCAGCGGCTCCTTTAACCCCGTCCTCTCTGAGCAAAAAACAGACGCCCTCCAGCGACCTACACGCAGAGGCGGGGCCAAATCCAAAACTGAGCCCCTGGAAGCTGTGAGAACAAAGAAGAGAAAGGGAAATCTCTCCTAGCAGCCTCAGAAGCAGTGGATTAAAGCTCCACAATCAACTTGATGTACCCTGCATCTGTGGAATACATGAATAGACAACGAATCATCCCAAATTAAGGAGGTGGACTTTGAACGCAAGATTTATGATTTTTTCCCCCTTACCTCTTTTTCTGAGTGTGTATGTGTATGCTTCTGTGAGAAATTTTGTCTGTATAGCTTTGCTTCCACCATTTGTCCTAAGGTTCTATCCGTCCCTTTTTTTTTCTAAATAATTAATTTTAATAACTTTACTATACTTTACCTTCTTTCTTTTTCTTTCTTTCTTTTTTCTTTCTTTCTTTCTTTCTTTCTTTCTTTTTTCCTTTCTTTCTTTCTTTCTTTCCTTCCTTCCTTCCTTCCCTCCTTTAGACAACAAATCACCCCAAATTGAAAAGGTGGACTTTGAGAGCAAGATTTATGAGTTTTTCCCCTTTACCTCTTTTTGTGAGGGTGTATGTGTATGCTTCTGTGTAAGATTTTGTCTGTATAGCTTTGCTTCGACCATTTGTCCTAAGGTTCTATCCGTCCCTTTTTTTTTCTAAATAATTATTTTTTATTTAATAACTTTACTATATTTTATTTTACTGTATCTTCTTTCTTTCTTTCTTTATTCCTTCCTTCCCTCTTCCTTCCTTCCTGTCTCCCTCCCTCCCTCCTTTCTTTCCTTCTTTCAATCTTTCCTTCTTTTCATCTTTCTTTCTTTCTTTTTTGCTTCCTTCCTTCCCTCCTTTCTTTCTTTCTTTCTTTCTTTCTCTCTTTCTTCCTACTTCTACTAACTCTTTCTCTCTACTTTTTCTCTCTTTTATTCTGAGCCATGTGGATGAAACGCTCTTCATGCTGCAGGCAGGTGTCAGTGCTGTGCCTCTGAGGTGGGAGAGCCAACTTCAGGACACTGGTCCACAAGAGACCTCCCAGGTCCACATAATATCCAAAGGTGAAAATCTCCCAGAGATCTCCATCTCAACACCAGCACCCAGCTTCACTCAACGACCAGCAAGCTACAGTGCTGGACAACCTATGCCAAACAACTAGCAAAACAGGAACACAACCTCACCCATTAGCAGAGAGGCTGCCTAAAATCATAATAAGTCCACAGACACCCCAAAACAGACCACCACACGTGGACCTGCCCACTAGAGAGACAAGATCCAGCCTCATGCACCAGAACACAGGCACTAGTCCCCTCCACCAGGAAGCCTACACAACCCACTGAACCAACCTTAGCCACTAGAGACAGACATCAAAAAAAATGGGAACTACAAACCTGCAGCCTGCAAAAAGGAGACCCCAAACACAGTAAGATAAGAAAAATAAGAAGACAGAAAATCACACAGCAGATGAAGGAGCGAGATAAAAATGCACCAGACCTAACAAATGAAGAGGAAATAGGCAGTCTACCTGAAAAAGAATTCAGAATAGTGAGAGTAAAGATGATCCAAAATCTTGGAAATAGAATGAACAAAATGCAAGAAACATTTAACAAGGACCTAGAAAAACTAAAGATAAAACAAACAATGATGAATAACACAATAAATGAAACGAAAAAGACTCTAGATGGGATCAATAGCAGAATAACTGAAGCTGAAGAACGGATAAGTGACCTGGAAGATAAAATAGTGGAAATAACTACTGCAGAGCAGAATAAAGAAAAAAGAACGAAAAGAACTGAGGACAGTCTCAGAGACCTCTGGGACAATATTAAACACGCCAATATTCAAATTATAGGAGTTCCAGAAGAAGAAGATAAAAAGAAAGGGGCTGAGAAAATATTTGAAGAGATTATAGTTGAAAACTTACCTAATATGGGAAAGGAAATAGTTAATCAAGTCCAGGAAGCACAGAGAGTCCCATACAGGATAAATCCAAGGAGAAATACTCCAAGACACATATTAATCAAACTGTCAAAAATTAAATACAAAGAAAGCATATTAAAAGCAGCAAGGGAAAAACAACAAATAACATGCAGGGAATCCCCATAAGGTTAACAGCTTATCTCTTAGCAGAAACTCTGCAAGCCAGAAGGGACTGGCAGGACATACTGAAAGTGATGAAGGAGAAAAATGTGCAACCAAGATTACTCTACCCAGCAAGGATCTCCTTCAGATTTGATGGAGAAATTAAAACCTTTACAGACAAGCAAAAGCTGAGAGAGTTCAGCACCACCAAACCAGCTTTACGACAAATGCTAAGGGAACTTCTCTAGGCAAGAATCACAAGAGAAGGAAAAGACCTATATGAACAAACTGAAAACAATTTAGAAAATGGGAATAGGAACATACATATCTATAATAACCTTAAATGTAAATGGACTAAATGCTCCCACCAAAAGACACTGATTGGCTGAATGGATACAAAAACAAGACCCATATATTTGCTGTCTACAAGAGACCCACTTCAGACCTAGAGACACATACAGACTGAAAGTAAGGACATGGAAAAAGATATTCCATGCAAATGGAAACCAAAAGAAAGCTGGAGTAACAATTCCCATATCAGAGAAAATGGACTTTAAAATAAAGACTGTTAGAAGAGACAAAGAAGTACACTACATAATGATCAAGGGATCGATCCAAGAAGAAGATATAACAATTGTAAGTATGTATGCACCCAACATAGGAGCACCTCAATACATAAGGCAAATAATAACAGCCATAAAAGGGGAAACCGACAGTAACACATTCATAATAGGGGACTTTAACACCCCACTTTCACCAATGGACAGATCATCCAAAATGAAAATAAATAAGGAAACACAAGCTTTAAATGATATATTAAACAAGATGGACTTAACTGATATTTATAGGACACTCCATCCAAAAACAACAGAATACAGTTTTTTCTCAAGTACTCATGGAACATTCTCCAGGATAGATCATATCTTGGGTCACAAATCAAGCCATGGTAAATTTAAGAAAATTGAAATTGTATCAAGTATCTTTTCTGACAACAATACCATGAGGATAGATATCAATTACAGGAAAAGACCTGTAAAAAATACAAACACATGGAGGCTAAACAATACACTACTTAATAACGAAGTGATCACTGAAGAAATCAAAGAGGAAATAAAAAAATACCTAGAAACAAATGACAATGGAGACAAAATTACCCAAAACCTATGGGATGCAACAAAAGCAGTTCTAAGCAGGAAGTTTATAGCAATACAAGCCCACCTTAAGACGCAGGAAACATCTCGAATAAACAACCTGAACTTGCACCTAAAGCAATTAGAGAAAGCAGAACAAAAAAACCCCAAAGTTAGCAGAAGGAAAGAAATCATAAAAATCAAATCAGAAATAAATGAAAAAGAAATGAAGGAAACAATAGCAAAGATCAATAAAACTAAAAGCTTGTTCTTTGAGAAGATAAACAAAATTGATAAACCATTAGCCAGACTCATCAAGAAAAAAAGGAAGAAGACTCAAATCAATAGAATTAGAAATGAAAAAGGAGAAGTAACAACTGACACTGCAGAAATACAAAAGATCATGAGAGATTACTACAAGCAACTCTATGCCAATAAAATGGGCAACCTGGAAGAAATGGACAAATTCTTAGAAATGCACAACTGCCGAGACTGAATCAGGAAGAAATAGAAAATATGAACAGACCAATCACAAGCATTGAAATTGAAACTGTGATTAAAAATCTTCCAACAAACCAAAGGCCAGAACCAGATGGCTTCACAGGCGAATTCTATCAAACAAATTAGGGAAGAGCTAACACCTATCCTTCTCAAACTCTTCCAAAATATAGCAGAGGGAGGAACACTCCCAAATTCCTTCTATGAGGCCACCATCACCTTGATACCAAAACCAGACAAGGATGTCACAAAGAAAGAAAACTACAGGTCATTATCACTGATGAACATAGATGCAAAAATCGTCAACAAAATACTAGCAAACAGAATCCAAGAGCACATTAAAAGGATCATACACCATGATCAAGTGGGGTTTATTCCAGAAATGCAAGGATTCTTCAATATATGCAAATCTATCAAAGTGATAAACCATATTAACAAATTGAAGGAGAAAAACCATATGATCATCTCAATAGATGCAGAGAAAGCTTTTGACAAAATTCACACCCAGTTATGATAAAAACTCTTCAGAAAGTAGGCAGAGTGTACTTTCCTCAACATAATAAAGTCCATATATGACAAGCCCACAGCCAACATCATCCTTAATGGTGAATAGCTGAGAGCATTTCTACGAGGACCAGGAACAAGACAAGGTTGCCCACTCTCACCACTCTCATTCAACATAGTTTTGGAAGTTTTAGCCACAGCAATCAGAGAAGAAAAGGAAATTAAAGGAATCCAAATAGGAAAAGAAGTAAAGCTGTCACTGCTTGCAGATGACATGATACTATACATAGAGAATCCTAAAGATGCTACCAGAAAACTACTAGAGCTAATCAATGAATTTGCTAAAGTTGCAGGATACAAAATTAATGCACAGAAATCTCTGGCATTCCTATACACTAATGATGAAAAATCTGAAAGTGAAATCAAAAAAACACTCCCATTTACCATTGCAACAAAAAGAATACAATATGTAGGAATAAACCTACCTAAGGAGACAAAAGATCTGTATGTAGAAAATTATAAGACACTGATGAAAGAAATTAAAGATGATACAAATAGATGGAGAGATATACCATGTTCTTGGATTGGAAGAATCAACATTGTGAAAATGACTCTACTACCCAAAGCAATCTATAGATTCAATGCAATCCCTATCAAACTACCACTGGCGTTCTTCACAGAACTAGAATAAAAAATTTCACAATTTGTATGGAAACACAAAAGACCCCAAATAGCCAAAGCAATCTTGAGAACGAAAAATGGAACTGGAGGAGTCAGGCTCCCTGACTTCAGACTATACGACAAAGCTACAGTAATCGAGACAATTTGGTACTGACACAAAAACAGAAATATAGATCAATGGAACAGGATAGAAAGCCCAGAGATAAACCCATGCACGTATGGTCACCTTATCTTTGATAAAGGAGGCAGGAATGTACAGTGGAGAAAGGACAGCCTCTTCAAAAAGTGGTGCTAGGAAAACTGGACATGTACATGTAAAGTATGAGATTAGATCACTCCCTAACACCATACACAAAAATAAGCTCAAAATGGATTAAAGACCTAAATGTAAGGCCAGAAACTATCAAACTCTTAGAGGAAAACATAGGCAGAACACTCTATGACATAAATCACAGCAAGATCCTTTTTGACCCACCTCCTAGAGAAATGGAAATAAAAACAAAAATAAACAAATGGGACCTAATGAAACTTCAAAGCTTTTGCACAGCAAGGGAAACCATAAACAAGACCAAAAGACAGCCCTCAGGATGGGAGAAAATATTTGCAAATGAAGCAACTGACAAAGGATTAATTTCCAAAATTTACAAGCAGCTCATGCAGCTCAATAACAAAGAAGAAACAACCCAATACAAAAATGGACAGAAGACCTAAATAGACATTTCTCCAAAGAAGATATACACACTGCAAACGAACGCATGAAAGAATATTCAACATCATTAATCATTAGAGAAATGCAAATCAAAACTACAATGAGATATCATCTCACACCAGTCATAATGGCCATCATCAAAAAATCTAGAAACAATAAATGCTGGAGAGGGTGTGGAGAAAAGGGAACACTCTTGCACTGCTGGTGGGAATGTGAAGTGGTACAGCCTATATGGAGAACAGTATGGAGGTTCCTTAAAAAACTACAGATAAAACTACCATATGACCCAGCAATCCCACTACTGGGCATATACCCTGAGAAAACCATAATTCAAAAAGAGTCATGTACCAAAATGTTCATTGCAGCTCTATTTACAATAGCCCGGAGATGGAAACAACCTAAGCGCCCATCATCGGATGAATGGATAAAGAAGATGTGGCACATATATACAATGGAATATTACTCAGCCATAAAAAGAAACAAAATTGAGCTATTTCTAATGAGGTGGATGGACCTAGAGTCTGTCATACAGAGTGAAGTAAGTCAGAAAGAAAAAGACAGATACCGTATGCTAACACATATATATGGAATTTAAGGAAAAAAAAATGTCATGAAGAACCTAGGGGTAAGACAGGAATAAAGACGCAGACCTACTGGAGAACGGACTTGAGGATATGGGGAGGGGGAAGGGTGAGCTTTGACAGGGCGAGAGAGAGTCATGGACATATACACACTACCAAACGTAAAATAGATAGCTAGTGGGAAGCAGCCGCATGGCACAGGGATATCGGCTAGGTGCTTTGTGACCACCTGGAGGAGTGGGATAGGGAGGGTGGGAGGGAGGGAGACGCAAGAGGGAAGAGATATGGGAACATATGCATATGTATAACTGATTCACTTTGTTATAAAGCAGAAACTATCACACCATTGTAAAGCAATTATACCCCAATAAAGATGTTAAAAAAATTTCGGTGAGCAGAATTACTGTAATTGGTCTTATTCTACTATATTTCTCTTTACATTTTAGCTTAGTGAGTCTTGGCAGAAAGATGTGTTCTAAAAGAATTTTTCTGGTATTTGAGAGAGGTCAGATTTACATTCTTCGTTTAAAATTTTGTTGAGAGCAATTATCTATTGGCATTATACTAGGTTCTGTTGATACAAAGGCTAATATAAGAGATGACTTGTATTGCCATTTATTGAAGAATGAAGAAAGTAATGATAACAGTACTTTGCTTTAAGCACTATAGAGGTAGGTATTGAAGGTTCCCGGTGGGGGGTGGGGGCGGATAAAGTCACATTGTTACATTGGGAACAGTTTGCCAGAAGAGGATACTGTGGGGCTGAGTATAGGGTCAGAAAGAGACAAAATGCTGTGCAAAGGTTTCAATGCATAAGCCTGCGATGTCAACTCAGGAAACACTATTTATTTTTGTTTAGCTGTAGTGAAGAATAAATATGGGGAAGCAGCAAGAAATATACTGATATGATTATGAAGGGCTTATATATCTAGGTAGGTGTTTGAATTTTATACTAACATTTGTGTATTTTTTGCGGGGGGCTGCACCCCACAGCATGTTTGATCTTAGTTTCTCAACCAGGGATCAAACCCGTGCCCCATGCAGTGGAAGGGCAGAGTCTTAACCACTGGGCCACCAGGGGAATTCCTAACATTTATGTATTTTTGAAGGAGACTGATATATTTGCATTCTAGAAATATCACTGGAGGAGCAGTTTGGAGGATAGTTGGAGGAGAGGGCATACTGGAGTAAAATTAGGAGAGAGTTTTATAATTCAGGAGATACTAATGAATACTGGTGGTATGTCATTGGTAGTGAAATGTCGAAGTATATAATTAACATATTTTAGAAAGATGGAATGTTCAGGGTTTACACTGATTGGATGTAGGGAATCAGCTATAAGGAGGCATCTAGGATAAATTTTATCCTAACTTAGACAATTTTTTCACTAGTATCATTGTCTACTGTGATTGGAGATAGCAGAAGAGAAATGTTTGGGGAGCAGGGAAGGGGAATGGGGTGATAAGATGATAAGTTCAATTGAGTGTAATGTGGAATATTCAAGTAAAATGTTTAGTAAGAAGTTAGTTATATATTTCAGGAGCTCATTGGAAATAAGGCTGCTGAGTAAATGTATATTTGTGTGTCATCAGAAAGTTATTGACTGTTACAGGCTTTGGCTTGGAGAAGCTTACTGTGATATCAGAGCATGTGATACTAGCATTTAATGATGATTACAAGAAGATTAGCTTACAAAAGGATACTGATAAACAGCAAAGGCTAGGCAAATAGAATGCCACCAGGAGAGAATGGGGAGAAAGTTAAAAGTGTATGTGTATAAATATGTTTAAAGTTTTTTGCCCTATGATCTGCCTTGGCTGATGTTCTTCTATTGTTGTTGTTCTTTAGAATGTCAAAAAGATTTTGAAACTTTAATAACACTTCATGGTAATGAAAAATATAAGGGTAATTTTCTCAGAAGAATGATTCTTAACATTTTGGGAAACTTGATAATCTGATGATAGATGTGAATTCTATACCAAAGGAAAAATCTACATACTGTGTTTGTCAAAGTTTTTGGCTCATTGATTTAGAGAATGATTTTTTTTCCATTCCTATCCCAGAAAAGAGTTCATATTCTTATGGGACAGGCAACAGTATATATGGTCTTACTCAAGAGAATATGTTAACTCTTCTGCTCTCTGTCATAATATAGTCAAAAGGAACTTGTACCATCCAGTTTCCCCAGAATATCATTTTGGGATCAGGTTAAAAGAAGTGAGAGTTATATTGGGGCATCTGAGATCCAGTGAGTGTGAGATAAATTCTATGAAAATTCATAGGCTTGACACATCAGTGGAAGTTTTAGGGGTTGAATGATTTGAAGCATGCTGAAACATCCTTCCAATGTAAAGCATAAATGATTGCATCTCACACCTTCCACTAGTAAGAAGGAAGTATAAGGGGGGATAATGTAATATCATAATTGGGAATATGCTTTAACATATTATGGAAGAACAAGGAAAGCCACAGTCTTTAAGTGAGAGTAGAAGAAGAAAGGACTCTGAAATAGGTCCAGGCTGTGATGCCAACAACCCTGACATTTGCATCATACTCTCTGGCAAACCCTATGTTACTAGGTGTAACTCTGGTGGGAAAATATGCCATGTGAATTTTATGTCATATTCAACTGGGAGAATTACAGTATAGACCCTAGAATTCTGGAGCTGTGCCATACCATGGGCAGCAGCAAATTCAACAACATTCAAAGAAAAAGTGCCTTGGTAGATATGACACACATGACGAAAGGACATCAAATGACAGTGTTGCCAGAACTGTCCATTATGAGCTGAATTATCTCAGACTAATCATTTCATAAGGGTGTATGAGTGAGGAGTGGGGTCAGGAGAGGAGAAACAGGAGTAAAATTCATAAGCTAGAAGTAATACATCTGGGATGGGCATAGGAGGACCAGAGAATACATGTAAGTTGCATGAGCAAGTAGCTCAACTCCCTTGTCATTTACCACTTGGTTGGATGTACCACTCCCTCAGCTTACACTGGTTTCTTTAAGGTCAGCTGATGGAATAGGAAAATGTCAAAACTTGATTCGGGACTTGGTTAGCTTGGTATATGGATGTGAGCTGAAGATGAACTGTTGCTGCCTTATAGCCCTGCTCAGGTATGGCCTTGAAAGGCAGTAATGAGGAGAAATTCTCCCACTGTGCCAATCTTCAGGTGGTGTACTTGGTCACTCATTTTTTATGAAGAGAGAAATAGCTAATGTTAAGAATATGTATGAGCCATGGAGAATGACTAGGCTGCTGTTCAGAGACCTACAAAAAAATATTGAAAGATCAGTGACAAAGAAATTTGAGGAGGAGGCATGTGGATGGGCTATGGGAGTGAGAACAGAGTCAATATCACCAGAAACAATATATCACAAAACAGGCCCTAACCAATAAATAAAGAATATGATGTGGCCAGCTGATATCAGTCAGGCTATCTTCAACCATACCTGGTGCCAGCACAATAGGTTTCTGATCAGGGAAGCCATGGTAAAAGAGATAGAGGCTGGGTTTCCCTGGTGGCATAGTGGTTGAGAATCCGCCTGCGGATGCAGGGGACAAGGGTTCGTGCCCCGGTCTGGGAAGATCCCACATGCTGCAGAGCGGCTGGGCCCGTGAGCCATGGCCACTGAGCCTGCGCGTCCGGAGCCTGTGTTCTGCAACAGGAGAGGCCACAACAGTGAGAAGCCCGCGGACTGCAAAAAAAAAAAAAAAAAAGAAAAAGAGAGATAGAGGCTATGCGTGGAACAAATTAAGGCTATTGCCACTGCCAACTATACAACCTGACACATATGCAACAGACATCCAAGTTGGGCACCTGATACAGCCCCAACGTTCAAGAAAGTCAGCTAGCCAACTTGCAACTTGGATATATGAAATTGATTTATTTTTTATCAAAATTGATATATTTTGGTCACAAGTGTGCCTTTCTTGCACATAGCCTCAGACAACACTTTTAACAAGGACTTTCAGATTATTTGCTGTATAGTCACAGCTTCTCATCTGACAGAATGATGGAAGAGCCTTGTTGAAAGCAGAGCTAAGGAGCTAGCTTGGAGAAAATATCCTGCAGGAATGCGACCTGCAGGACATAGTATATAGATTACATCAATAATCGTTATATGATGCTGTGTCTCCAGTAGGTAAAATACACTGACCTAGGAACCAAGGAGTTGAAGTATGAGTGGCTATGTTCCCCATGATCCACTTGGGGAAATTTATACATCCTGGTCTTGCAACTCCAGAATTTGAGACTGCTTCTCAGATTGGGATCCCTCTAGCAGTGAACATATCTAGATTCCCATTAAATTTTAACCTGTGACTGCTACCCAATTACTCTGAGTTCCTCATGGCAAAGACTAGTAGGAAGGAAAGGAATCACAACTGTGGTAAGGGTAATTGACCCTGAAGGTCAGGAGGAGTAGTTGAGTAATAGGAGCAGAAAAAAAATCCCAAACATTTGAGAACATTTCTGAGGATGAGGGTAATTATAATAGGTAGTAGAGGATGAGGAGGAAGATGATAAATTGAGCTTGGCGGATGTTGTGTTGTACTGCCCAGATTCAGGCACCCGTTTCCCAACTTGCTATGACTATTGTATACAGATGGTTCACAGCTAACTACACTGAAAGATCTTCTCCCTTGTGGAGAAAGTCAGAATCCAATGGCTGGTTGAAGCAGGAGTGCAAAGGCACAGACCCCTTGCTTTGATTTGGGACAACTCCAAAATTCCATTTTCCTAATTTTTCACTCCTTCCCAGATGTTTTTTCTCTAGAGTACTCTCTAACACATTATTGCACCCAAATCCCCTCACAGCAATTGTTTCTCGAACAACTTTACCTGAAACATTACTCCTGCTGCTTTAAAGCTTTCTCAAAACTTTCTAAAGATGCAAAAATAAAATGAACTTTTCAAAAGCGGAATTTCTATACAGCTTTATTAAGAATTAATTGACATACAATAAACTTAACATATTTCAAATGCACAATTTAATGAGCTTTGACATATGTATATGCCCATGAAACCATGATCAAAACAACATACTGAACGTATCCATCATCCCCAAAGATTCCTTCTGCCCCTTTGTAATTCCTACCTTCTATTCCACTCCCCTTGCCACCCCAAAGCAACCGTTGATCTGCAGACTGTCACTATATATTAGTTTGTATTTTCTGGAATTTTATGTAAATTGAATCATACAGTATGCAATCTTCTTTTTTGTCTTGCTTCTTATACTTAGCATAATTATTTTGAGATCCATTCCATGGTACTGCATGTATCTATAAATGTATTTCCTTTTTAAAAAAATTATTGATTATCCCATTGATACAGCACAGTTTGTTTTCTCTTTCATTCATTGATGAACATCTGGGTTGTTTCCAGTTTGGAGTTATTACAAATAAAGCTGCTATGAACATCCATGTACAAATATTTGTAAAAACATATGTTTTAATTTCCTTTAGGTAATAAAGACTGGATTGGCTGAGTCATAGATGAGGTGTATGTTTTTTTTGTTTGTATGATTTGTTTTTTCTTTTTTTGAATTTTACTTATTTTTTATACAGCAGGTTCTTATCAGTAATCTATTCTACACATATCAGTGTATATATGTCGATCCCTATCTCCCAATTCATCCCACCGGAGGTGTAATTTTAATGTTTTGAAACATATCAAACTATTTTCCAAAGTGGTTGTGCCATTTTTTATTTACACTAGTGGTGCATGTGAGTTCAAGTTCCCATACATTCTCACTAACACTTGATATAATATTTGTTTATTTTATAAATAAATATAATTATTTGTTTATTTTTATTTTTAAATTTTATAGGAGTATAGTTGATTTATAATGCTGTGTTAGTTTCAGGTGTACAGCATAAAGATTCAGTTATACATATACATATATTTATTCTTTTTCAGATTCTTTTCCCATATAGGTTATTACAAAATATTGAGTAGAATTCCCTGTGCTATAGAGTAGGTCCTTGTTGGTTATCCATTTTATATATAGTAGTGTGTGTATGTTAATCCCAAGCTTCTAATTTATCCCTCACTCTCCCCCACATTTCCCCTTTGGTAACCATAAATTTGTTTTTGAAATTTGTGTGTCTGTTTTGTAAATAAGCTTATTTATACCATTTAAAAAATATTAGATTCCACTTATGAGTGATATGATATTGGTCTTCGTCTGACTTACTTCACTTAGTATGATAATCTTGATGTCCATCCATGTTGCTATAAATGGCATTATTTCCTTCATTTTCATGGTTGAGTAATGTTCCATTGTATATATGTGTCACATTTTATCCATTCCTCTGTTGATGGACATCTAGGTGGCTTCCATGTCCTGGCTATTGTAAATAGTGCTGTAATGAACATTGGGGTGCATGCATCTTTCTGAATTATGGTTATCTCCAGATATATGCTCAGGAGTGGGATTTCTGGGTCATATGGTAATTATATTTTAGTTGTTTAAGGAACCTCCATAGTGGTTGTACAAATTTACATTCCCACCAACAATGTAGGAAGGTAGTTTTTTTCTACACACCCTCTCCAGCATTTACTTTTTGTAGACTTCTTGATGATGGCTATTCTGACTGGTGTGATGTGTTACTACATTGCAATTTTGATTTCTCTGATAGTTAATGATGTAAAGCATATTTTCATGTACTTTTTGCCATCTGTATGTTTTCTTTGGAGAAATGTCTATTTAGAACTTCTGCCCATTTTTTGATTGGGTTGTTTGTTTTTTTTGACATAGAGCTGCGTTAGCTGTTCCTGTATTTTGGAGATTAACCCCTGGTCGGTTGCTTCATTTGCAAATATTTTCTCCCATTCTGTGGGTTGCCTTTTCATTTTGTCTATGGTTTCTCTTGCTGTGCAAAAGCTTTTAAGTTTAATTAGGTCCTGTTTGTTTATTTTTGTTTTTATTTTCATTACTCTAGTTGGTGGAGTGAAAAAGATCTTGCTGCAATTTATGTCAAAGAGTGTTCTGCCTATGTTTTCCTCTAAGATTTTTATAGTGTCTGGTCTTACCTTTAGGTCTTTTGATCCATTTTGAGTTTATTTTAGTGTATGCTGTTAGAGAATGTTCTAATTTCATTGTTTTACATGTAACTGTCCAGTTTTCCCAGGACCATTATTGAAGAGACTGTCTTTACTCCATTATATATTCTTGCCAGTCTTTTTAATTTTGACCATTCTAATAGGTATAAAGTGATATTTTATTACGGCTTTGGTTTGCATATACCTAATAACAAATAATGCTAAGGATGTTTTATTGTACTTATTTGTTATCCCTATTGTCTTCATTATTAATGGATTCCAGATATGTGAATTCATCTGCTTGCTAAAATTTATTTGTAATCCAAAAAGTCAGTATTTGGGGCACTTTAGTGGACATTTAGGGGCATAAACAAAGTGGCAAAAGGTTTGGATTGTCACAAGTGTGCTTGCACTAAATCCCAGCTAAGGTGGAAAATGGAAACTATCCTCTGGTGTCTCCTTTCAACTCCAATATAGGAATGACCAGAGGATGGAAATAATAGGTGACAGTGCAGTGTAGTGCAAGAAGATCCCCAGAGCCACTTGAATGGGGTTTTAATCCCAACTATCATGTCTGTTAGTGGGGTGACCTCAGGCAATTCATTTCACACACCTGAATCTTTTCTCTTTTATAAAATAAAGAAAATAGAACATATCAGGATGAATTGTTTCTAGTATTTAACATTTAATCTGTGTTAGGTGTATATATCTACATCTACATCTGTCTATCATCAATTTATCTATATAGTTCCCCTAGAAGCAATGATTCAGTATTCTCTAATTCAGTGTCCACTGTGACTTTATAATGAGAATCAAGTGTACTTTCTTTGTTGAAGTATCTGTTCAAATATTTCACTCATATTGAAATTTGATTATGTATTTTCTTAATGTTGAGTTTTGAGAGTTCTAGATACTGTGTTTGTCAGATACATGCTTTGCAAATCTTCTCCACAGAAGATTTTGACATATCTTTTTGTTCCTTTTATAGTGCCTTTTGGAGAGGAGGGAATTTTAATTTTTATGAAGCCCAATTTATCTATTTGTTCTTTAATTAATTGGGCTTTTTGTGTTGTATATAATAATTCTTTACTAACCTAAAGTTACAAAGATTTTCTCCTTGCCATTTTTGTAGTTTAGGTTTTATATTTAGGTCTACTATCCATTTCAAATTAAATTTTGTACTTGGTGGTGAGTATTCATCCCCATTTATTTATTCTTGGCATATGGGTATCCTCTTTTTCCTTTTTGTAACACTATATGTTGGAAAGACTATCCTTTATGTATTGTATTGCCTTTGCACATTTGTCAAGATTAGTTGTCCATACATATGAGGTTATTTGTGGATTATCTGTTTTATCCTATTGCTCCATTTGTCTATCTTGAGGGCCATACAACATGGTCTTGATTAATGTAGCTTTATAGTAATTGAGTTTACTGTCAGTTCCCTTTGTTATTCTCTTTCAAAGTTGCACTGGCTATCTTAGATGCTTTACACTTTCATATAATTTTAGAATCAACTTACCAAATATTACAATAACTAAATTGCTAGAATGTTGACTGGGATGGTATTTGATCTATAGATAAATTTGGGGAGAATTAATATTTTGAGAATGTTGAGTTTTTAAACCCATGAATACTATATATCTTTCTCTTTAGTTACGTCTCTATCTCAGGAACATTTCGCCTTATTCTGTGTTTAAGATTCTCACATATTTTCTAAAATTTATCCCTAGTATTTCATAAAAACTGTTACCTTTTTCAAAGCAGTATTTAATCCTATAGTTAATGTCTTTAGCATTTTTTTCTGGATAATTTTCCATGTTTGGCATTTTTAGGATGTGAATCAGTGATGGGCCTAGTTAAGTTAATGCAATAAATAAATACAAACAGGAATGTTTATAAATTTTAGTTATTTTTGAATAATTGGATGGATATCACTTATTATTCTTATTCTATTCTACATAGGTGATAAATAAATTGAATAAGACAAAAATGTTCAAAAGTTAAAAATGTTATGTGAATTTTTATACAGTAATAATTAGTGGACACAAAGTGTTTGCAATCACCCTATTCCCTTTTCTTGAAATAATCTTCATTTTAATCCAATCGCTTTTATTTTGATACATTCTCAGTATTTCTCTAAATATGGAAGCAATTAAACATTAAAAATTTTGTTCCCCAATTTATCATTAAAAATATTTTGAGGGCTTCCCTGGTGGTGCAGTGGTTGAGAGTCCACCTGCCGATGCAGGGGACACAGGTTTGTGCCCTGGTCTGGGAGGATCCCACATGCCGTGGAGCGGCTGGGACTGTGAGCCATGGCTGCTGAACCTGCGCGTCCGGAGCCTGTGCTCCGCAACGGGAGAGGCCACAACAGTGAGAGGCCCACATACCGCAAAAAAAAAAAAAAAAAAAAAAAAAAAATATATATATATATATATATATATATATATATATATAGAACACAACTTTTTATAAATTATCAACCTTTAAAGGTGATTTTCTTTGGCATTAAGAAAGCATATAGGTAGCCTAAAGGCATAGGTTTTTGAAATCAGACCAATCTGAATTTGAGTACTGATTCTACCACTCATTACATGTTTCAGACTTGGGAAAATTACACTCTCTGGGCTTTAATTTCTTCATCTGTAAAATATGCCTGGCATACAATATTTATTTAATTTTTTAGATAATTATAATACAGTTAACTATTTTGTCATTATATCCTTACTTCTTTTACTCCCAGTTTAAGAAGAGATGCTCTGTACTAACATGGTATTTTGTACATCCTCCTATAATACCATTTATTAATACTACATATTAATTGTTTAGCATTTTTTGTCATTATTTGACACAAAAGAATTAATTCATCATTAAGGAGAATGTTTCTTCTCTCCTCTGATGATTCCTTCCAAGAGGACCCTCAATTGTTACCCCATTCCTGGCCCTTTTTCTGAACTCAAGATACTGAGCTCAGTTTCTACTTTGTTCCTCTTGGAGGGGTTAGTGCGTTCTGAGAGCACACATTGTCTGCTCTCCCAAGGAACGGGATTGTGTATGTAAAGGCCCAGTCCAGAGTTCTATGATCAGATTGTTATATCTGTCTGGCTCTAGGGTTCAGTGTTAGGCATTAGGAGGACACATTTGCCCTTCACATTAAGCTATATCCTCCAAACTTCGGTTGTCATTTTTTTAAAGTTTAGTTTTGACCCTAAAAATTAAAAAAAAAAAAAGAAAAAGAAAAAAGGCATATCAGGAACCATTTTGCTTCTTGCACAAGCACATCATTTTCTTTTAGAAGCATAGATGCAGAATTATAACTTTACCTTGATTTACATTAAGCTAAAACCTATCTTTTAATCTTCAAAACCTTAAAGAAGGTAATATAATTTTCATTATGGAATTGAAATTCAAGTCTCAACTGGTAGAATTATATGCTTTATTGTCACTCTAGTTAAATGTTGTTAAAAAAAATTGGAATTCAGGAAAAAAAATCTCTGACTCTATATGTTCTTATGTACTACTACAGAAATAATTGAAAAACCTTATGTTTCCTTCAAGCCACAGACTTGATGACCTTGGGTATTTTATTTCCTGAATCAATTTCAAATGGTGTCAGCCTAGATACCCACTTTCAAAGGATATAGAAAACTGAGGCACTTATTTATATAATTCAGTACAAAATTCCATAAGACCATGGAAATAAGATTCTGTGAGCAGAATTATATGGATAATAGATGCAAATCTCACTTGCAGTTATGTATGTTAGTGACTAAGGCAGCTGAAATAACTAAGTGGACTAGGTATAGTCTGTTTAATTTAGTCATATAGATAAATGAAACCAATATTTGTTGTTCCAGTTAATATGGTTATCTAACTGATCAAATTGGCACAATTTGATCTGCACTAATAGAACTAGTGCATGTTGGGAGCTACCAGTAATGTGCTTGCATTAAAATAATGTGGATGTTCATTCTGGGTTCAGTATTTCAAATAAATTACTATCTTTAGCAGCCAAGGAAAAGCATATTTGAATTTCTCTATGAAGATCCATTGGGTCATATGATTCAATTTTTTGGTAGTTTTTCTTTGGACTGCTTTGGAATTTTGATAATTTTGGGTAATTGATGCACCACGTGTAACATGTTTAAAGGGAGAATCACATCAAGGTCAATGATAATTACTGTGAAACTGTTGTTTCTGAGAAAATTAAAGTGAGTATGTAGATCTAATTATGGAATACTAAGAGCATAATAATTGATCTCTTTCGTAGTAATATTTTTTCTCTTTGCTTTTAGTAAAAAGAAAAATACGATGTAATAATTCATGAAAATACAATAACGGATTGTATACAATTTTTAAAAATTCTCAGCAAATGAATTCTCAAGTAATAGATGAAGCACAGAGTGTCTTACTACATCATATTGATAAAGGGTCATGATTATTTATTTATTTAGCAACTTTAGTGATGTCTCAGATAGATAACTTGAAGTACTGGAGATTTGGATATGGGTAATAAGAGAACCCTGATGTTTTGTTGCTCACACACACGGTTGAGGGTGAGTAAACATCACAGAAAGAAGACCTTATAGCCCTTTTTTTCATCACTTTGTCTGGAGCATCCTGCATCATGCCTGGGACATAGTGAGTGTTCACCTAATTTGTTAAATGAGTTGTGAGGTGCAGGTAAGTGGACTCCTAACTTTTTTCATTTCCTTCTTCTATTTCTCTTTTCATAATATGGGGAAAAGGATGAGTTGAGATAAGATGAAAAACAACCAACCTGAAATAGAAATTATTTAGACAAGCTTATCCTGGTTTGGTGAGACAAGGGTTGGGGGTCCTTAGAGTAACTTTGATTTGTAGCATGCCAGACAAGTGCTACTGTCTTAATTTAGGCATTGGAAGCAGTTTACAGTGACATACTACCATATATATTGTAGTCAGACTCCAACTTGGAGATTTGGGAAAATTTGTCCTTCTGGTCTCTGTAACCTCAGTTCCTGAAGGATAACCATCTTTTTTCTTTCAATTCAGAGATCTAGTGCATATTTATCTCCAACAGATCACAGTCCCAACCCTATTGTTCTAGCCAGATCTAGTCTTCTACCTGAAATAAATCCACTTTCACTGTAATGAAAACTCAGGCAGATATTATTAATTATTTAGCATCTTTATTGGAGTATAATTGCTTTACAATGGTGTGTTAGTTTCTGCTTTATAACAAAGTGAATCAGTTATACATATGCATATGTTCCCATATCTCTTCCCTCTTGCATCTCCCTCCCTCCCACCCTCCCTATCCCACCCCTCTATGTGGTCACAATGCACTGAGCTGATCTCCCTGTGCTATGCGGCTGCTTCCCACTAGCTATCTATTTTACATTTGGTAGTGTATATATGTCTATGCCACTCTCTCACTTTGTCACAGCTTACCCTTCCCCCACCCCATATCCTCAAGCCCATTCTCTAGTAGGTCTGCGTCTTTATTCCCGTCTTACCCCTAGGTTCTTCATGACCTTTTTTTTTTCTTCTTAGATTCCATATATATGTGTTAGCATACAGTATTTGTTTTTCTCTTTCTGACTTACTTCACTCTGTATGACAGACTCTAGTTCCATCCACCTCACGGCAAATAACATCATTAATCATTAGAGAAATGCAAATCAAAACTACAATGAGATATCATCTCACACTGGTCAGAATGGCCATCATCAAAAAATGTAGAAACAATAAATAGTGGAGAGGGTGTGGAGAAAAGGGAACATTCTTGCACTGTTGGAGGGAATGTAAATTGATACAGCCACTATGGAGAACAGTATGTAAGTTCCTTAAAAAACTAAAAATAGAATTACCATACGACCCAGCAATTCCACTACTTTGCATATACCCTGAGAAAACAATAATTCAAAATGAGTCATGTACCAAAATGTTCATTGCAGCTCTATTTACAATAGTCAGGACATGGAAGCAACCTTAGTGTCCATCAACAGAATGAATGGATAAAGAAGATGTGGCACATATATACAATGGAATATTACTCAGCCATAAAAAGAAACGAAATTGAGATATTATTATTTGATTAAACTACAGTAGTTCACAAAAACAAGTTTTAACCTTTGTGGGTATATTTTGGGCTTGGATAGGCTGCTGCATGATAGTATAGTCAAAGAGAACTTGGTTTATTCTGAAAATTTTAAATAATTCCACATTACTGAAGAGCAGGAGTGAGGAAGTAGTAGATTAGAAGGGTTAAGGTACTTAGCTGGGTAATTTGGGGAACATTTTATAGACGAAGAAATTTTATCTTGATTTTATCATCTAAAAATTGGAGCAATAACAACAGCAAGAGACAAATGGAGATCAAATGAGATTACAAATACAGTACACCTATAGAATTGTCCTGGAAACAGCAATTGATCAATAATGCTAGTTTTATTATTAAATTCACCACCCTCTTTTCCACTTCAAGGCTTAGCACATGTTCCCTTAAAAGAGAATTGGGAAGAAAGATTGAGAGATCTGGTGGGGCACTGATATTGTTTATAACAGGGTATAACATGTTTATTTTGAGGAGACCGTGGGCAATTCAAGGGATATATCCAGTAGACAGGAAGACTGCTGTGAGGCTCAGGAGGGTGAAGAAGTATGAGTCATCATCATGGACTTGAATGGAGTACATAAGGAAGGTGTTAAGAGTAAGAAAGCCAAAAAGAACAATTATGGAACTGATATTCTAGGCATGAGCAGTGACAATGGAATTTATTAAGAATAAGAACATATGAAGGCCCGAGGAAGGAGAAGAAAAGAAGAAAAACCAGAGGATGCTGTTTTGATAGTCAGGAAGGGAGGAAGTGCCATGAAAAACATGGTGGTCTAAAATAGCTGCTGCAGAGTTTCAACAAAAGAAGTAAAGAATATTGACTATTGGATTCAGCTATTAAGGTAGATTATTGAAGTAAGTGAGAGTAGATTTGGAAGTATGGTGGGAACAAAAACACAATAATTATTGGTTTCTGAGTGAATGAGTGATAATTTACTAACCTTTAAAAAACTTTGGCTATGATGGGAAAGTTAGAGATTAGGCTGTAGCTAGGGGAATAAATATGTTCAAAAGAAGCCACTATTTAAAAGGGAGAGACTCTAGAATATTCTTAGCACTAGTATAAGGAATTAGCTTGGAGGGAAAAACTAAAGCCACAAGCTGAAGTGGCTGAGGACTGATATAGTCAGATGATTGAGCAATTAGGAGGGCATAGGATACAGAGCACTGTTGGAGAGATAGGCCTTGAATAGGAGAAATGTCATTACTCCTGAGACAGGAGAAATGGAAGTACAGGAATGGAACAGATTGGTCTGTAGCTGATCTAATAAGAAATTGAAATAATTATTGTCTGATGCTCTCTATCTACTGTGTGAAGCAGGAGGTAAGGTTTTATGTCTGGTGCAGAAACAAGTTTCCATAGAAAACCAAATATAATTGGCTTTCTGATGAGAGGTTGGGATATGGATTTTTATAATTAGCATTAAAATTTTGAGTAAATCTAATTAACATTTTTGAAACCAAAGGAGATTGATAGCATATCAATATTTTCTCAAAATAGATGGCACTTCTAAAACTGTGTATTTTTGTGAGAACTTTGTTGTAGAACTTCATCCACTGCCTCAGCACCTGTCTTTGAACTTAGTTAATCACTTGAGAACTCAAGTGGATAAATCTGACCAGAATATTTGATTTGTGAAATGTCTGAGTGGCTTTTTCTTTATCAGTTTAGTTTAGGGGTGATATTATTCACTCATTTTATACTTCTTTTTATGTTTTCAAATTAATTTTGAATATGTTATCTCCCTTTGATCTTACAATGAATGCAATGGTCTGGTGAGCTTGATCAGGCAGGATTTGCATGAGAATACAGAGACAAAGGCTAATTAATTAAAGAGAAGAAAATTGAAACGAACTCTCTGAAAATTAGGAAAGGCATAGGATGCCATTGGAGAAATTATCAGTAATCATCCTGATAGCTCCTTAAGGGAGAAACTTAAGTTTATAGCTTAGGGAATGGAAACATAGTCAGAAACAAAAGGGAAAAACATATTCAAGAACTGGAAATCACCTTAGAATATATAGGACTCTATATTACTTTCCAGATGAAGAAACTTTCTAGGTACTCAGTAAATGTTTGCAGAAGGAATGAATAGGTGAATGAAAGAAGAAACTGAGTCTCAAATGGTGAAGTCATTTTCCTGAATGTAGAGAACAGATTTTTGGTAGAAGGATAAGAAACCATACTTTTAAAATGCTCAGGCCAATTGTCTTTCCATTAAATTAAGAATTGTTTCAAGGAATAATTATTGAGGAAAATAAAAATTACAAATTGAAAATAAACCAGTGTAGTAAATCACAGAAGAAATAATCTGCATTATCAGGAGTTTATAATGTAGTACTAACAAGTTAGCCAGAAACACCTTGGACTGAATTAATAGAGCCTGAGATGTTTGGACCCCTGATGTTTTGCTCTTGCCAATTTTACTGGTTACATTAAAAATTAGAATGCACTATTTAGAGCAAGGCAGAGCTTACCCTCCCCTTCCTCCTACCATTTTATGGCTACAGAATCTGAGTGCAGTGGAGACTCAGTGCTTTTCCCAAGGCAGCTGAGCTAATTAATGTCAAAGTTTGAATTTAATCCTGGGTCTTTTGATGACTGGCTCTCCAAAATTATTCTTTCTAACATTTTATTTTGTGGAAAAAAATATTTTTCTCTTTACCCTCTTTTTTATTTATCTTATTTTCACATGTTTAGGCTAAAATGGATCAACATAAGGAAATAAAGGAAAACTGTATTATTTTGTCTATTATACTATTATTGGGAATAGATCCTTTAATAATCCTTAAGTGAGACTTAAATGAGCTTCAATTTACCTTAAAGAAGTAAAATCAAAGTTATTTAATAGCAAAGTACCTAACAAATCAATACCTAACAATATGCAAGAGTGTATACATGCTTTTGTGTGTGTGTGCATGTGGGCCTCTCTCCCTCCACTTTCTCTGTTCCTCCCTTAGTCTCTCCTGAGATGCCAACTCTCTTTCAGCCTCTGCTATTCATTTATCATTCTATTTCCTAACTCAAGTAATGCTTTCTACATTTAGTTCTCAATGTTACATCACAAAAATCTTATCCTATCATTTCTGGGTCCATCTATAATTGAACAGCCATGAATTTCAATTTATTTATTTGGCTTACCTTAGCAAATATTTCTATTAAGAAATAACCATGCTAATGCTGTGACATGAAGATGAACAAAAGTTGACAAAGTTCCTATTCTCACAAAATGTATATATTATAGATCAAGATGGTGGAGGAGTAGGGTGTGGAGTTCTCCTTCTCCTACAGATACATCAAAAGTACATCTACATGTAGAATGACTCTCACAGTACGTCTACTGAACACTGGCAGAAGGCCTCAGCCTTCCAAAAGGGCAAGAAAATCTCCATGTAACTGGGTAGGGCAAAATAAATAAGAAAGAAAAAAAGAGAGAAAGGAATTGGGACAGGACCTGTGCCTTTGGGAGGGAGCTGTGTAAGAGGAAAGGTTTCTTCACATTGGAAAATCCCCTCACTGGTGGGGAGATAAGCTAGGACAGAGAAGGGCCTTCAGGGTCTTGGAGGAGAATGCAGAAACAGGGGTGCAGTGGACAGCAACAAGGGTGCAGAGGGCAAAATGGATAGACCTGCATAGTGGGTTGGTTCTGACTGGCACTTCTCAGTCTGAGATGCTTGTCTGTTTGTCTGCTGGAGCATGTGGGGTCTGGACGCTGAGGCTTGGGCTTTGGAGGTCAGACCCTGGGGAGAGGACTGGGGTTGGCTGTGTGAAGACAGTCTGAAGGGGCTAGGGTGTAGAAAGGCAAAACTGAGGGAGTCTGGGAAGAAGCTTGGCCTCACAAGAGAGGCAAGGCACCATTTTGGTGGGGAGGGGTGCATGAGGAGATAGATAGACCCACTACAGGAGCTTCTTTCTCCATGCACTTGCAGGAAGCAGGGCACCACCTAAATGAGCTACAGGGGCGGGAGCAAGCTGTGGCTGCCTTCTCAGACTACAGAAATCTGCCCAGACCACTGACACTGTGACAGCCTGCAGCCAAGGGTCCTGTGAATGGGTGCAGGTAAATGCCCCCTCCTTCTCAGGAGCCTGTGTGGCCTGTCACTAATGAAGGTCCTGTGATCTGGAGCCAACTTTCCTGGGAGCATGCATGGCCCACTGCTGCTTCTGAATGCCCACAACCCAGTGCCAACCACTGCCTCCACCACCCTGGGAGTGCATAACCTGCCACTGCTGTGGACAATGGCCCCAAGTTCCAGGGTCAACATCCCTGGGAGCTCACATGGCCTGCCACCATTGCTGAGGGCCCTGTGACCTGGTGCCAACCACTGCCCACACCTCCTCAGCAGCACTTGACCCACCACCACTGTTGCAGAGGGACCCAAGATGGGAAGCCTACCACTGCCTCTGCTTTCCAGGGAGCCTGTGTGAGCCCTGCACCTGTGCACATGCACACCCCTTATCAAGGGCATAACATTCAGCACACACAGAGAAAAGAGATGACAAGCATCCAAACCACAAACAGCCCTCACCCCCAAAATAATTAAACACACAAATTACACAGTGACACTCCCACTTATAAATAGCCCTCCAAGGCTACAGTAGATAACTGTTTCTCCTAAACTCACAGACTAAGAGAAATATAAGCAAAATGAAGAAGCAGAGGATCCACTGTCTGTTAAAAGACCAAGAAAATTCCCCTGAATGAACAAGCAATGAAACAGACCTCTTTGGTCTAACAGACATTGAGTTCAAAAAGGAAGTAATGAAAGTACTAAAGGAATTAAGAAAGGCTATCAACAGAAATGCAGATTACTGTAAAAAGGAACTAGAAACTATAATAAGGAGCCAAGAAAAATGAGAAAATTCATTTGCCAATACAAAAGCTAAGCTCAAGGCAATGAATAGAAGAATGAATAATGCAGAAGAATGAATAAGTGACCTGGAAGATCAAATAATGAAAATTACCAACTCAAAACAGCAGATAGAAAGCCAAATGGAAAAAAAAAATGAAAATAATATGAGACCTATGGGATAATATAAAGCAGCCCAATCAATGCATAATAGGGATTCCAGAATAAGAAAAAGTAAAGGGGATTGAAAATGTATTTGAAGAAACTATGGCTCAAAATTTCCCAAACCTAAAGAAGGAAAGAGATATCCAATACAGGAAGCACAGAGCATCCCAAATAGGATGAACCCAAACAGATCTACACCAAGACATATTATAATAAAAATGGCAAAAGTTAAAGAGAGGATTCTAAAGTCAGCAGAGAGGAAGAACGAGTTCTTTACAAGGGAACCACCTTAAGGCTATCAGGTGATTTCTCTACAGAAACACTGCAGGACAGAAGGGAGTGGCAAAATATATTCAAAGTCTTGAAAGAGAAAAATCTTCAACCTAGAATACTCTACCCAGCAATATTATCATTTATAACAGGAGGAAAAATAAAGAATTTCTCAGACAAAGAAAAACTAAAAGAATACAGAAATACTAAACCTATCCTAAAAGAAATAGTGAAAGGTCATCTGTAAATAGAAAATAAGCAAGAAGAAATAAGAAGGAGGAAATCACGGTTGGAAAGTAAATCTCTTAAATTAGGCAGTATACAGATCAAAAAAGGAAAAAATAAATCTATTTGTGAAAGCAATGATTAAAAACAAGGAACAGATTGGAAAAGAAGACGGTGGAAGAGTAAGATGCGGAGATCACCTTCCTCCTTACAGATACATCAGAAATACATCTACACATGGAACTGCTCCTATAGAACACCTAATGAATGCTGGCAGAAGACCTTAGACCTCCCAAAAGGCAAGAAAATCCCCACTGGGTAGGGCAAAAGTAAAAAAGAAAAATACAGAGACAAAACAATAGGGATGGGACCTGCACTAGTGGGAAGGAGCCGTGAAGGAGCAAAGGTTTCCACACAATAGTAAGCCCCTTCCTGGGCAGAGACTGTGGGTGATGGAGGGGGGAGCTTTGGAGCCATGGAGGAGAGCACAGCAACAGGGGATTGGAGGGCAAAGCAGAGAGATTCCCACACGGAGGATCACCCAGCACTCACCAGCACGAGAGGCTTGTCTGCTCATCCGCTGGGGTGGGAGGGAGCTGGGAGCTGAGGCTCAGGCTTTGGTTGGATCACAGGGAGAGGACTGGGGTTGGCAGCATGAACACAGCCTGAAGGGGGCTATTGCACCACGGCTAGCTGGGAGGGAGTTCTGGAAAACGTCTGGACCTGCCAAAGAGGCAAGAGACATTTTCATCCTTCCCAGTTTCCTGGTGCGTGAAGAGAGGGGATTCAGAGCACTGCTTAAAGGAGCTCCAGAGACAGGCGTGGCTATCACCACAGAACCCAGAGACGGGCATGAGATACTAAGGCTGCTGCTGCAGCCACCAAGAAGCCTGTGTGCGAGCACAGGTCACTATCCACACCACCCCTCCTGGAGCCTGTGCAGCCCGCCTCTGCCAGGGTCCCGTGATCCAGGGAACACTTCCCTGGGAGAACACATGGTGTGCATCAGGCTGGTGCAACGTCTCAACAGCCTCTGTAGCCACAGGCTCGCCCTGCATCCATAACCCTCCTTCACCCTGGCCTGAGTGAGCCAGAGGCCCTGAATCAGCTGCTGCTTTAACCCCCTCCTGTCTGAGTGAAGAACAGACACCCTCAGGTGACCTACATGAAGAGGCGGGGACAAATCCAAAGCTGAACTCCAGGAGCTGTGCAAACAAAGAAGAGAAAGGGAAATCTCTCCCAGCAGCCTCAGAAGCAGTGGATTAAAGCTCCACAATGAACTTAATGTACCGTGCATCTGTGGAATTCCTGAATAGACAAAGAATCGTCCCAAATTGAGAAGGTGGACTTTGGGAGCAAGATATATTAATTTTCCCCCTTTTCCACTTTTTGTGAGTTTGTATGTGTACGCTTCTGTGACAGATTTTGTCTATATAGCTTTGCTTTGTGCTAGGATTCTGTCAGTCTATTCTTTTTCTCTTTTTTTTTTAATTTTTAAAATTGTTTTCATAATAATTATTTTTTTAATTTTTTATATTAATAACTTTATTTTATTTTATCTTACATTTATTTTATTCCTCTTTATTTCTTTCCTTCTTTCTTTCTCTTTCTCTCTCTCTTTCTTTCTTTCCTTCATATTTTTCTCCATTTTATTCTGAGCCTTGTGGATAAAACACTCTTGGTGCTACAGCCAGGAGTCACTGCTGTGCCTCTGAGGTGTGATAGCCAACTTCAGGACACTGGTCCACAGGAGACCTCCCAGATCCACGTGATATCAAACTGCGAAAATCTCCCAGAGATCTCAATCTCAAGGCCAAGTTCCAGCTTCACTCAATGACCAGCAAGTGACAGTGCTGGACACCCTATGCCAAACAACCAGCAAGACAGGAACACAGCCACATCCATTAGCAGAGAGGCTGCCTAAAATCATAATAAGTCCACAGACACCCCAAAACACATGACCAAACGTGGACCTGCCCACCAAAAAGACAAGACCCAGCCTCATATACCAGAACACAGGCACTAGTCCCCTCCACCAGGAAGCCTATGCAACACATTGAACCAACCTTAGCCACTGCGGACAGATACCAAAAACAACAGGAAATACGAACCTGCAGCCTGAAAAACGTGACCCCAAACATAGTAAGATAAGCAAAATGAGAAGACAGAAAAACACAAAGCAGATTAAGGAGCAAGGTAAAAACCCACCAGACCTAACAAATGAAGAGGAAATAGGCAGTCTACCTGAGAAAGAATTCAGAATAATGATAGTAAAGATGATCCAAAATCTTGGATATAGAATAGAGAAAATGCAAGAAACATTTAACAAGAACCTAGAGGAACTAAAGAGGAAGCAAGCAATGATGGACAACACAATAAATTAAATTAAAAATACACTAGAAGGGATCAATAGCAGAATAAATGAGGCAGAAGAACGGATAAGTGACCTGGAAGATAAAATAGTGGAAATAACTACTGCAGAGCAGAATAAAGAAAAAAGAATGAAAAGAACTGAGGGCACTCTCAGAGACCTCTGGGACAACATTAAATGCATAAACATTTGAATTATAGGGGTCCCAGAAGAAGAAGAGAAAAAGAAAGGGACTGAGAAAATATTTGAAGAGATTATAGTTGAAAACTTACTTTATATGGGAAAGGAAATAGTTAGTTAAGTCCAGTAATCACAGAGAGTCCCATACAGGATAAATCGAAGGAGAAACACATCAAGACATATATTAATAAAACTATCAAAAATTAAATATAAAGAAAACATATTAAAAGGAGCAAGGGAAAAACAACAAATAACACACAAGGGAATCCCCATAAGGTTAACAGCTGATCTTTCAGCAGAAACTCTGCAAGCCAGAAAGGAGTGACAGAACATATTTAAAGTGATGAAGGAGAAAAACATACAACCAAGATTACTCTACCCAGCAAGGATCTCATTCAGAATTGATGGAGAAATTAAAAACCTTACAAACAAGCAAAAGCTGAGAGAATTCAGCACCACAAAACCAGCTTTACAACAAATGCTAAAGGAATTTCTCTAGGCAAGAAACACAAGAGAAGGAAAAGACCTACTGTAACAAACTGAAAACAATTCAGAAAATGGAAATAGGAAAATACATACTGATAATTACCTTTAATGTAAATGGATTAAGAATTCCCACCAAAAGACACTGACTTGCTGAATGGATAAAAAAACAAGACCCGTACATATGCTGTCTATAAGAGACCCACTTCAGACCTAGAGACACATACAGACTGGAAGTGAGGGGCTGGAAAAAGATATTCCATGCAAAGGGAAATCAAAGGAAAGCGGGAGTAGCAATTCTCATATCAGACAAAATAGACTTTAAAATAAAGACTATTACAAGAGACAAAGAAGGACACTACATAATGATCAAGGGATCAAATCAAGAAGAAGATATAACAATTGTAAATATTTATGCACCCAACATAGGAGCACCTCAAGACATAAGCTAAGTACTAACAGCCATAATAGGGGAAATCGACAGTAAAACTGTCATAGTAGGGGACTTTAACACCCCACTTTCACCAAAGGACAGATCATCCAAAAGGAAAATAAATAAGGAAACACAAGCTTTAAGTGATACATTAAACAAGATGGACTTAATTGATATTTATAGGACATTACATCCAAAAACAACAGAATAAACATTCTTCTCAACTGCTCATGGAACATTCTCCAGGATAGATCATATCTTGGGTCACAAATCAAGCCTTGGTAAATTTAAGAAAATTGAAATTGTATCAAGTATCTTTTCCGACCACAACGCCATGAGACTAGATATCAATTACAGGGAAAGATCTATAAAAAATACAAACACATGGGGGCTAAACAATACACTATTTAATATCGATGTGATCCCTGAAGAAATCAAAGAGGAAATCAAAAAATACC
Organism: Delphinapterus leucas; assembly: GCF_059928025.1. NCBI lineage: Eukaryota > Metazoa > Chordata > Mammalia > Artiodactyla > Monodontidae > Delphinapterus > Delphinapterus leucas. The sequence goes on from NC_143145.1 coordinate 54,263,735, forward strand.
TAGAAACAAATGACAATGAAAACACGATGACCCAAAACCTATTGGATGCAGCAAAAGCAGTTTACAGAGGGAAGTATATAGCAATAGAATCCTACCTCAGGATTAAAGAAAACTCTCAAATAAACTACCTAAACTTATACCTAAAGCAATTAGAGAAAGAGAAACAAAAAAACCCAAAGTTAGCATAAGGAAAGAAGTCATAAGGCTCAGATCAGAAATAAATGAAAAAGAAATGAATGAAATGATCAATAAAACTAAAAGCTGGTTCTTTGAGAAGATAAACAAAATTGATAAACCATTAGCCAGGCTCATCAAGAAAAAAAGGGAGAAGACTCAACTCACTAGAATTAGAAATGAAAAAGGAGAAATAACAACTGACACTGCAGAAATACAAAGGATCATGAGAGATTAGTACAAGCAACTCTATGCCAATAAAATGGACAACCTGGAAGAAATGGACAAATTCTTAGAAATGCACAACTGCCGAGACTGAAACAGGAAGAAATAGAAAATATGAACAGACAAATTACAAGCACTGAAGTTGAAACTGTGATTAAATATCTTCCAACAGACAAAAGCCCAGGGCCAGGTGGCTTCACATGTGAATCCTATCAAACATTTAGAGAAGAGCTAACACCTATCCTTCTCAAACTCTTCCAAAATATAACAGAGGGAGGAACACTCCAAAACTCATTCTACGAGGCCACCATCAACCTGATACCAAAACCAGACAAAGATGTCGCAAAGAAAGAAAACTACAGGCCAATATCACTGCTGAACATAGATGCAAAAATTCTCAACACAATAATAGCAAACAGAATCCAACAGCCCATTAAAAGGATCATATACCATGTTCAAATAGGGTTTATTCCAGGAATGTATATGTATATATGCAAATGAATCAACATAATACACCATATTAAAAATTGAAGGAGAGAAACAATATGATCAACTCAATAGACGCAGAGAAAGTCTTTGTCAAAATTCAACACCCAATTATGATAAAAGCCCTGCAGAAAATAGGCATAGAGAGAACTTTTCTCAACATAATAAAGGCCATTGATGACAAAACCACAGCCAACATCATCCTCAATGGTGAAAAACTGAAACCATTTCCACTAATACAAGGAACAAGACAAGGTTTCCCACTCTCACCACTCTTATTCAACATAGTTTTGGAAGTTTTAGCCACAGCAATCAGAGAAGAAAAAGAAATAAAAGGAATCCAAATCAGAAAAGAAGAAGTACATACCTCACTGTTTGCAGACGACATGATACTATACATAGAGAATCCTAAAGATGCTACCAGAAAACTCCTAGAGCTAATCAATGAATTTGGTAAAGTAGCAGGATACAAAATTAATGCACAGAAATCTCTGGCATTCATATACAATAATGATGAAAAATCTGAACGTGAAATCAAGAAAACACTCCCGTCCACCAAGGCAACAAAAAGAATAAAATATCTAGGAATAAACTTACCTAAGGAGAAAAAAGACCTGTATGCAGAAAATTATAAGACACTGATGAAAGTAATTAAAGATGATAAAATTGATGGAGAAATATACCATGTTCTTGGATTGGAAGAATCAACATTTTGAAAATGACTACTAACCAAAGCAATCTACAGGTTCAATGCAATCCTTATGAAACTACCACTTGCATTTTTCACAGAACTAGAAAAAAAATTTCACAATTTGTATGGAAAACAAAGGACCACGAATAGCCAAAGCAATCTTGAGATCGAAAATTGGACGTGGAAGAATCCGGCTCCTTGACTTCAGATTATACTACAAAGCTAGAGTAATCAAAACAGTATGGTACTGGCACAAAAACAAGGTCAATGGTCAATAGAACAGGATAGAAAGCCCAGAGGTAAACCCATGAACATATGGTCACCTTATCTTTGATAAAGGAGGCAAGAATATACAGTGGAGAAAAGACAGCCTCTTCTATAAGTGGTGCTGGGAAAACTGGACATGTACATGTATAAGTATGAAATTAGAACACTCCCTAACACCATACTCAAAAATAAGCTCAAAATGGATTAAAGACCTAAATGTAAGACCAGAAACTATCAAACTCTTAGAGGAAAACATAGGCAGAACCCTCTATGACATAAATCACAGCAAGATCCTTTTTGACCCACCTCCTAGAGAAATGGAAATAAAAACAATAATAAACAAATGGGACCTAATGAAACTTTAAAACTTTTAAACAGCAAAGGAAACCATAAACAAGACCAAACGACAACCCTCAGAATGGGAGAAAATGTTTGCAAATGAAGCAAATGACAAAGGATTAATCTCCAAAATTTACCAGCAGCTCATGCAGCTCAATAACAAAAAAACAAACAACCCATTCCAAAAATGGGCCAAAAACCTAAGTAAACATTTCTCCAAAGAAGATACAAAGATTGCCAACAAACACATGAAAGAAGGCTCAACATCATTAATAATTAGAGAAATGCAAATCAAAACTACAATGACATATCTTCTCACACTGGTCAGAATGGCCACCATGAAGAAATATACAAACAATAAATGCTGGAGAAGGTGTGGAGAAAAGGGGACACTCTTGCACTGTTTTGGGGAATGTAAATTGATACAGCCACTATGGAGAACAGTATGGAGGTTCCTTAAAAAAATAAAAATAGAATTACCATATGACACAGCAATCCCACTACTGGGCATATACCCTGAGAAAACCATAATTCAAATGAATCATGTACCAAAATGTTCATTGCAGCTCTATTTACAATAGCCAGGACATGGAAGCAGCCTAAGTGTCCATCAACAGAGGAATGGATAAAGAAGATGTGGCACATATATAGAATGGAATATTACTCAGCCATAAAAAGAAATGAAATTGAGTTATTTGTTGTGAGGTGGATGGACCTAGAGTCTGTCATACAGAGTGAAGTAAGTCAGAAAGAGAAAAACAAATACCGTATGCTAACACATATATATGGAATCTAAGAGAAAAAAAAAAGGTCATGAAGAATCTAGGGGTAAGATGGGAATAATGACACAGACCTACTAGAGAATGGACTTGAGGATATGGGGATGGGGAAGGGTAAGCTGTGACAAACTGAGAGAGTGACATGGACATATATACACTGGCAAATGTAAAATAGATAGCTAGTGGGAAGCAGCCGCATAGCACAGGGAGATCAACTCGGTGGTTTGTGACCACCTAGAGTGGTGAGATAGGGAGGGTGTGAGGGAGGGAGATGCAAGGGGGAAGAGGTATGGGAACATATATATAAATGTATAACTGATTCACTTTGTTATAAAGCAGAAAGTAACACACCATTGTAAAGCAATTATACTTCAATATATATTTTAAAATATGTAAATAAATAGATAAAAATAAAAAGAAGGAACAGCAAAAGAATAAACATGAAAATGTAAAAAGGTACATCAAAATCAAAAAATGTGAGGAAGGAGGGTAAAAAATACAAATTATTTTTCATTTTTTTCAGGATATGTTTGAGCCTATATGACTATCAGTCTAAAGCAAGTAGATATAGGAAGCAGTTAACATACTTTAAGAACAGGGCAACCACAAATGAAAAACTTACAATAGATTCACAGAACAAGAAAGAAAAGAACATAGGCATATTTTAAAAGGCAATCATCAATCCACAAAAAGAAAAAGAAAGGAACAAAGAAGAAAGAAAGAATCAACTGGAAAACAAGGTTTGAAATGGCAATAAATACACATATATCAATAATTACCTTAAATGTCAATGGAATGAATGCTCCAATCAAAAGTCATAGAGTGGCAGAGTGAACAAGAAACTCGCAGCCTATAATATGCTGCCTACAAGGGGCACACATTATGGCAAAGGGCACACATGGATTGAAAATGAGGGGATAGAAAAAGTTATTTCATGCAAACGGAAATGGCAAGAAAGCAGGAGTTGCAATAGTCATATCAGACAAAATAGACTTTAGAGCAAATGATATAAAGAAAGATAAAGAAGGGCACTATATAATGATAAAATGATCAATACAATAAGAGGATTTTATACTTATCAAAAAATATCCACCTAATATCGAAGCACTTGAATACATAGAACAAATACTAACAAACATAAGGGGAGAAATTGATAGAAATACAATAATAGTAGGAGACTTTAGCACCTCGCTCACATCAATGGACAGATCTTCCAGACAGAGAATCAATAAGGCAAAAGAGATCCTAAATGACACAATAGAAGAGTTAGACTTAATTGGTATTTTCAGGACACTACATCCAAAAAACAAAAACAACACCCCCCCCAAAAAAAACAGAATATACATCTTTTCAAGTGCACACAGAACATTCTCTAAGATTGACCACAGCCTAGGACACAAAACTAACCTCAATAAATTTAAGAGTATAGAAATTATTTCAAGCATCTTCTCTGAAAATAATGGCATGAAACTAGAAATTAACCACAGGAAAAGAAATGAGAAACAAAGGATTACATAGAGACTAAATAACATGCTACTAGAAAACCAATGGGTTAATGAGAAAACCAAAGAAAAAAAAATTAAAAAATACCTTGAGACAAACAGCAATGAAAACACAACCATAAAAAATCTATGGGATGCTGCAAAAGCAGTTCTTAGAGGGAAGTTCATAGTGATACAGGCCTTCCTCAAAAAACAAGGAAGTTCTCAAGTCAACAACCTAACCTACCACCTAAAAGAAGTAGAAAAAAAAAAAGAACAAACAAAGACTTAAAGTTAGCAGAAGAAAGGAAATAATAAAGGTCAGGGAGGAAATAAATAAAATAGAGGTTTAAAAAAATAGAAAAAAATCAATAAAACCAAAAGCTGGTTCTGTGAAAGTATAAACAAAATTGACAAACCTCTGGCCAGGCCCACTAAGAGGAAAAGAGAGAGAATGCAAATAAACAAAATAAGAAATGAAAAAGGAGAAACCTAAACTGATATTACAGAAGTACAAAAAACCCTAAGAGAATACTATGAACAAATATATGCCAACAAATTTGACAACCTAGTATAAATGGGCAACTTTTTAGAAAGATACAGCCCACCAAAATTGAATCAAGAAGAAATAGATGATTTGAACAGACTGATCACTAGAAGTGAAAGAGAATCTGTAAAAACAAACACAAACCAATTCCCTACAAACAAAAGACCAGGACCAGATGGTTTCACAGGAGAATTCTACCAAACGTACAAAGAAGAGCTTATACCAATTCTTCTCAAAATCTTCCAAAAATTGAAGAGGAGAGAACACTCCAAAAGACATTTTAAGAAGCCACAATCACCCTGATACCCAAACCAGGCTAAGACACCACAAAAAAGGAAAATTACAGGCCAATATCTTTGATGAACATAGATGCAAAAATTTTCAACAAAATATTAGCAAACCGAATCCAACAACACATAAAAAAGATCATACACCATGACCAGGTGGGATTCATTCCAGTTTCACACAGATGTCTCAACATATGCAAATCAATCAATGTAGTACACCACATTAACAAAAGAAAAGTCAAAAACCACATGATCATCTTAATAGATGCAGAAAAAGCATATGACAAAATTCAACATCCATTCATGATAAAAACTCTTGTCAAAGTGTGAATAGAGAGAACATATCTCAACACAGTAAAAGCCATTTATGAAAAACTCACAGCCAATATAATACTCAATGGTGCAAAGCTGAAAGCCTTCCCTCTAAAATCTAGAAGAAGACAAGGATGCCCACTTTCAGCACTTCTCTTCAACATAGTATTGGAAGTCTTAGCCACAGCAATCCGATAAGAAAAGGAAATAAAAGGTATCCAAATTGGAAGGGAAGTGGTAAAATTGTCACTATATGCATGTAACATGTTACTATATATAGAAAACTTTAAGGACTCCACACAAAAGCTATTAGATCTAATAATCTAATAAATGAATTCAGGAAAGTAGCAGGATACAAGATTAACATTCAGAAATTGACTGCATTCTTTTACACTAACAATAAAATACCAGAATGTAAAAAAACAATACATTTTAAAATCACACACACACACACAAAAACCCTTAAAATATACTTGACCAAGTAGGTGGAAGACTTATAGGCTGAGAACTATCACTATAAAACATTAATAAAGGAAAGAAAAGAGGTTTCAAAGAAATGGAAAGATATCCCAAGCTCTAGGATTGGAAGAATAAATATTGTTAAAATGGCAATACTACCCAAATCAATCTACAGACTTAATGCCATCCCTATCGAATTACCCAGCACATTTTTCACAGAACTACAACAAATAATCCAAAAATTTATATGGAACAATAAAAGACCCAGAATTGCCAGAACGGTCCTGAGGAAAAAAAACAAAGAAGGAGGCATCACTATCCCAGACTTCAGACAATACTACAAAGCAGCAGCAATCAAAACAGTGTAGTATTGGTAGAAAAACAGGCATATATATCAATGGAACAGAATAGAGAACCCAGAAATAAACCCACACACTTACGGTCAATTAATCTTTGACAAAGGAGACAAGAATATAAAATGGGAAAAATAGAGTCTCTTCAGTAAGTGGTGTTGGGAAAGTTGGACAGCTACACATAAATTAATGAAGTTAGAACACACCCCCACACCACACATAAAAATAAACTCAAAATGGCTTAAAGACTTAAACATAAATCATGACACCATAAAACTAGAAGAGAGCATAGACAAAACATTCTCTGACAAAAATCATACCAATGTTTTCTTAGGTCAGTCTCCTAAGGCAATAGAAATAAAAACAAAAATAAAAAACGGAACCTAATCAAACTTACAAGCTTTTCCACAGCAAAGGAAACCATTAAAAAAATGAAAAAATATCCTACAGAATGGGAGAAAATATTGCATATGAGGCAACAGACAGGGTTTAATCTCCAAAATATACAAACAGCTCATACAACTCAAAAACAAAACAAAAAAACCCAAACAACCCAATCAAAAAATAGGCAGAAGACCTTAATAGACATTTCTCCAAAGAAGACATACAGATGGCCAGTGGACACATGAAAAGATGCTCAACATCACTATTAGAGAAATGCAAATCAAAACTACAGTGACGTACCACCTCACACTGGTCAGAATGGTCATCATTACAAAGTCTACAAATAACAAATTCTGGAAAGGGTGTGGAGAAAAGGGAACCCTCATACACTGTTGGGGGAATGTAAACTGGTACAGCCACTATGGAGAACAATATGGAGGTTCTATATATAAACTATAAATAGAGCTACCATATGATCCTGCAATCCCATGCCTGGGAATATACCCAGACAAAACTATAATTCAAAAAGACACACGCACCCCTATGTTCATAGTAGCACTATTCATAGTAGCGAAAACATGGAAACAATCTAAATGTCCACCTACAGATGAATGGATAAAGAAGATGTGGTACATATATACAATGGAATGCTGCTCAGCCATAAAAATAATGAAATAATGCCATTTGCAGCAACACAGTTGTAACTAGAGATTATCATACTAAGTGAAGTACATCAGAAAGAAAAAGACAAATACCATATGATATCACTTATATGTGGAATGTAAAATATGGCACAAATAACCCTATCTACAAAACATAAACAGAGTCATAGACATACAGAACAGACTTGTGGTTGCCAAGGTTGGTGGGCGGGGGGGCGGGAGAGGAATGGACTAGGAGTTTGGGTCTGGTAGCTGCAAACTATTACATTTATAATGGATAAACAACAAGGTTCTAATGTGTAGCACAGGGAACTATATTTAATACCCTGTGATAAACCATGATGGAAAAGAATATAAAAAAGAGTGTATTATGTATATGAGTCACTTTGCTATACAGAAGAGATTTGCACAACATTGTAAATCAGCTATGCTTCAATAATAAACTAATAAATAAATATTTTTTAAATGTAAAAAATGTACATGCTATAACTTTAACCAAAAAATCCTACAGAAAATATAAAACATTCGCTGTGATGAGTACTGTGAACAAAACTAGTGTCCTTCTAATTCGAGAAGATGCCCCAAGTAGAGGATTTCCAGAAAAGGTATGAAGCTACTGAAATTGTTAGTCAAGAAACATAACTGGCAGTTCTGAGAGACGCAAATCCACCACTTGAGGCCAGAGAGAACATTCTTTTCTGCTCCACGGTTATCTTTGTGGCAGAAGGAAGGATGTTAAAAGAAGATAAATCAACCTATGATGAAGGATAAGTGGGCAATGAGCAGGAGGTTTGGTGAATTCTTGTTTCAGAAAAGTTGGCAGAAATCTAATTAGGTTTCCAGTTGCTGTTTGGGATGAGAGTCATGTGCTTGCTTGGGACTAAGTAATTTTGTCATTTTCCCATGTATGTTAAATTCCCCAGCCCTGGTTTTATTTATTGATTAGAATTAAGACCTGAGAAAAGAAAGTTCTGAGAGAGTAAAAGAAGTACTTAATAGGGAAGATTATGTCCTAGTCTTCAACTAGTCATGAAAATAGACTTCCAAGGAGTAGACTATGTGGCAGCAGATTTAGTCTTTGGAACCAGAGCTGAAGAACAAGAAAAAGTACCCAGTGTCTGGCCCTGAAAATTGACTCAAGGCTATAGCATAACATTAGAAAGACCCTAAAAGTTTCCTCATGCCAGATCTCTCTTAGACCCACGAGTTCAGCTCAGTTGCTATGAAGCTGTTATTACTTCAAGGCCTGTCAGCGGGTGGTAAGATGTGTACAAAGAAAGCATGGGTGGGAACAAGGATTATTAACTCAGTTGTGGACTGGGTTCATACTTCATAATTCTTTTGTAAATTTATGTATAATATGAGTTCATTCTGTTGGGAGAAGTATGATAGTAATTAGTAATTAGAAGTATGATAGTAATTAACGGTGATCATACTTAGCTTGCTTGTAGCATTTGAGAAAAGAAAAGGAAGTCCTTTTAGTTTGAGCCATGGCATCAGTCAAAGACAAAGACAGCATCCAAAGAAGGGTAGTTTGTGACGGCTGCTGGCAGATTCTCCTCTGAGTGTTAAATTGTAGTGCAAATTGCTAATAGAATGGAGATGGTCATGTGGGGCTGGAACAGGAACTGCAACTTATTGGATACAGGGTACACACATCAAGAACACAAGATACTGCACGTAAAGGAGCAAAGCAAATTCTAAATACCATTCATGGCAGGAGATGAGCTCTTAGTGTACCTTCAAATTCAGCACAGGATGACTCTGTAATTGGTTGGGGCCTATGTCAACACTTTGATTATATTCTATAGCTATTTCTCATCAGAGCTTTCTTTTCTGGCTAAAAAAAGGAATAACAATTTAAAAATTTTCACAGCAGCCTCATGAGATGATTATTACTATCATAATTGTTCAGATAACAAAGTTGAGGCTTGGGTTTAGGTAAATTGACTAGTTTCTAAAACATTCAAATTCAGGTCTTTAATACTGTAAAACCCCTTCTCTTTTCCGACTGCACTTCACTTGCTTATAAGTCCATTTTGTTTGAAATTTTTCTTTATAAAAAACCATAATTGTAGTTTTGCCTCAGAAAAAAAAAAAAACATCTATGCCTTCCGTGTCTCACAAAAGATCTTATATTTCCAATTACTCTCACCTATGGAGCACATAATTCTTAGCATTTTTATAACCAAGTAGGAGTGAAGGGGCAGTTGGTTATCCCTTTTTGCTCAATCAAAACTCTTTATAGTCCACTTTCCATTCTTCTAGTCTTCTATCCCTATGAATCATTTGGTTTAAATATTGTCACTTTTATTCACTAGGACCCTGTTCTATTTTTTTTAACAGCTTTACTGAGGTATAATCATCATACAACAAAGAGCAAAGATTTACATTGTACAGTTCGATAAGTTTTGAACTATGTATACAATGTTAAACCATCACCAAAATCAAGAAAATGAACATATGCATTACTTTGAAAAATTTCCTTATGCCTGTTTTAATTCCTTCCTCACAACTCTCCCTGACTCTTATGGTCATACCACCAACCCTAGGAAGAAACATATCTGCTTCCTATCAATAGATATTATTTTGCATTCCCTAAAATTTGTATAAATGAAATCATTCAGTGTACCCTTTTTCCCCTTTGGATTCTTTAACTCAGTGTAATTATTGTGAGATTTATCCACATCTTTGTGTGTGTCAATAGTTCTTTTCTTTTTATTGCTTAGTAGTATGCCATGTATGGAAATATCACAGTTAGTTTATCTATTCACCTGTTGAGGCATATTTTGGTTATTTCAATCTTTTAGGTATTCCAAAAGCTGTTACAGATATTCATATATAATTCTTAGTATGAACACATGCTTTAACTTCTCACAGGTAAATGCCTAGGATTGGAATGGCTAGATAATACAGTAGATATATGTTGAACTTTTTAAAGAATCTGCCAAACTCTTTTCTAGAGTCATTGTACCATTCAACTTTTCTGCCAGCACTGTCTGAGAGTTTGTTTTTCCATATCCTCACCAATACTTGCTATGATCAGAGTCTTTCATTTTAGCCATTCTACAAGGTCTACAGTGGTATCTTGTTGGGTTTTCCTGATGACTAATGACTTGAGTGTATTTTAATGTAGTTCTTTGCCATTCATGTATTTTCTCTGGTGAAGTGCATTTCCATATCTTTTAACCAATTTTCAGAATTAGATAATTTGTTTTCTTAATGTTGAGTTTGAGAATTATTTATATATGCTGTGTATAAGTTCTTATCAGACATGTTTGTAAATATTTTTCTCAATCTATGGTTTAGCTTTTCATTCTCTTAATGCTGTCTTTTGAAGGACAAATGTTTTAAATTTTGTAAAGTCCAATTTATCAACGTTTAACTCTTTTAAATTATGTTTTGGTATCATAAGCTAAAGGTCACAAAGGTTATTTGTAACTTAGTGACCAGGAGTTTTATACTTTTCAGTTTTACTTTTAGGTCTCTGATAAATCTGAGATTTTTTGTCAATGGCATAAGGCATAAATGAACATGTTTTTGCATAAAATTATCCAATTGTTCTGATAGCATCTGTAGAAAGACCATTTTTTTCTGTACTGATATGCCATTGCACCTTTGTCAAAGATCAATTTTCCATAGATATGAGGGACTATTTCTGAACTCATATTTTTTTTCAATTGATATATTAGTCTATCCTAAAGTAAACACCACTCTGTTTTCATTAGTGTAATTTGATAATAAATTTTAGGATTGGTTACCATTAATCCCACAACTTTATGCTTCCTTTTATCGAATGTTTAGACTATTTCATATCAAATTCCTTCATATTTCCATAAACATTTTAGAATCATCTTGTCAGCATCAAAAACAAATCCTGTTGAGATTTAACTAGCATTATGTGGGAGCTACAGACCAAATTGGGAGAATTGACATCTAAACAATATTGAATCTCCTAGCTGGGAACAAATTATATCTTCACATTTCTTTAGATCTTAATTTTTCTCAGCAATATTTTCAGGTTTCTATGTAAATATCTTACACATTTTTCTTGATTGCTTGATTTCATAGAATTTCAGTTTTTGATGATATTATAAATGATATCGTTTTAAAATTTTAAACTCCAACTGCTCGTTGCCAGTATATAGAAATACAATTGATTTTTGTACATTGACCTTGTTTTCTGCAGTCTTGCTAAATTTACTTTTTAGTTCTGGTAGCTTTGTGTTTGTGTGTGTGCAGATTCCTTTGTATTTTCTACATAGACTATCATGTTGTCTGCAAATATATATTTTTACTTCTTATTTTCCAGTCTGAGTGATGTTATTTTCTCCCCTTATTCAACATTTAGAAACTCCTTAATGATGTTGAATAGAATTTTTGAGAGCAGCGCTGTTTTTGATCTTAGAAGAGTTTCTCACCATTAAGTATGATATTAGGTGTAGGTTTTCCACTAACGCTGTATTGAGAAGTTTACTTTTATTCTTGTTTGCTGAGTTTTGTTGTTGTTGTTATGAGTGGATGTTAGACTTCTTTCAAGTGCTTTTTGTACAGATGATCATATGGTTTATCATTTTTAGTTTATTAATATTGAGAATTAAATTGAGTCACTTTAAAATATTAAACTTGGGATAAACTAGGAAATATATCTCCTGGTTTTATAGATATTAAATATAAATACATTATATAGCTATATTTATCTATCTATTGAGATAGAGAATTACATTATACATATAAATATATTTCACACACACACATACACAGTTGGGAAGTAGCAATGGCAAGGTGGTCAGCAGTCAGGTCACAGAGGACTTTGTATGTCATCCTAAGAAGGTGAGAAGGTGTTTTATTCTCTCGAAGTGGCAGGGGATTTTTAGCTTTTAAACTAGAGTAATAGCATAAGATCTATGTTTTAGGAATGCTCCCCTGTAAACGATGCAAAGAATTGGGCTGAACTGACAGAAGAGAGTCTAATCTGGAAATTATTGGCAGTTCTGGAAGTGATGATAAGGGTGTAAATATATGAAAGTGAGATTTTAGTTGCTCTAAACTTTTAAATTATTAGCCTAGTCCTGCTCAAGTTGGTTGTAAACTCCTTGAGGACTTGATCCATGTCATATGTTTTTATACCTTTCGGTTTCTTCCAAAGCCCTTAGTACACTGTGTGTTCAATATTCTTGCTGTATTTACATATAGCACTATTTACAAACAAACCCAGTGTCCTCTCTCTACACAAAAACCTTCATCAACTCTTTAAACTTATTTTGGTAAAGTTTATAATAGCCATTTCTAGACATGAGTTTCCTTGAAGTTCCTTCAATCTAACTGAGTGAATCATTTTCATTTCCAGCTAGAGAACAAGAAAGAACCCACAAGACTGTTAATTAGCCAAATTACCCTTCATCTCAAAACAGCAAAAGACTTTCAAGCCAATTAAAAAGACAATTACTGTACTCTTCTCTGGCGGATTGTGGCTGTTGGGACTTTAGTTTGGGTTGATAGATTTGTTTTGTAGTTTTGTCATGGCATTTCAATAGCACACAATCCTTATTAAAAATGCACTAGTGTATTCAAGCCCATGGAATTGCATATGTCACTATGTAATCATGGAAAAAAAACTGCTTACTTGGTACTCTACCATGTAGATTTCTTATAAATGGGAATTTATGTTGCCAAAGCTCTCAATGCAATAACACTGAAAGTCTGGTTTAAATAAGTATGTAAGTAAAGTTAATAAAAACTAATTTCTGAACAGAGAAAAGTCCATATATTTTGAATGTATACTATGTATATTCAAAGCATACATTTCTGTATGGGGACAACCATACTTAACTTTTGTCTTACTGCATTATTTATGTCTCAACTTTATTATTTTGACATTTCTTGAGAATCTCCCATGTGACCAGCACTGTGTTAAGTATTGGGGTTATAAAGACATTGTACCTTTCTTTAAATTTCCTAAACATAGACAAATTCATAAACTATTAATTCAATTTAATGTGTTTGGTGTTGTGATATAGATGTACATAAGTTGTATACACATTTTTTTCTGGAACACAGAAAGGTTGGTGAGTTTCATCAGCACGAATGATTTGTTCCTTGAAAGCATGCTGAAAATTTCTATCTATATAACTAGAGTAATTCTCTCCTTAACCACATGAATTCTGAATTTTGTACCCACTGCTCTATTAAAGTGAATCTCTGGAAAATAGTAAATGAACTCTTTACTGACAAACCTGCTTGTATTTATTTTCTTCCAGTTTTATTGAGATATAATTAACATACAACACTGTATAAGTCATACAGCATTGTGATTTGACTTACATACATCAGGAATTGCTTATCATAATAAATTTTGTGAGCATCCATCATCTCATATAGATACAAAATTAAAGAAATATAATTTTTTCTTGTGATGTATTTACTCTCTTCACACATTTCATATATAATATGCAGCAGTATTAATTATTTTTATCATGTTGTACATTACATTCCTAGTACTTAAAGTTTGAACCTTTTGATGGCCTTCATCCAATACCTCCTCCCCTCAACTACCTCTTCTAGTAACCACACATTTGATCTCTTTTTCAGTGAGATGTTTGTTTTTGAAGTATACTTGACTTACAAAACTATGTTAGTTCCTGTTACACAACATAGTGATTCGATATTTCTATACATTTTTTCAATGATCACCATGCTACATCTAGTTACGGTATGTCACCACACAAATATATAATTATTGACTATATTCCTGAAATTGTACATTTCATACTCGTGACACATTTATCACTTATTACAAACTGGAGGTTTGTAGTTCTTAATCTCCCTCAACAATTTCTCTCCTCACACCCTCTGCTCTGACAACCACCTGTTTATTCTCTGTATCTATAAATCTGTTTCTATTTTGTTAAGTTTATTCATTTGCTTTGTTATTTAGAATCCACATATAAATGAAATCAAGCAATATTTGTCTTTCTCTGTCTGACTTATTTAACTTAGCATAATGCTGTCTAGGTCCATCCATGTTGTTGCAAATGACAAGAAAATTTTCATTCTTCTTTAAAATTAGGTAATAATCCATGATGTGAGTATATATATACATATGTATATATGTATATATACACACACTATCTTCTTTATCCATTTATCTATTGATGGATTGATGGGCACTCATGTTTTTTTCATATCATGGCTATTGTAAATACTGCTACAATGAACATAGTAGTGCATATATCTTTTGAATTAGTGTTTATGTTTTCTTCGAATAAATACACAGGAGTGGAAATGCTGGATCATATAGTAGCTCAGTTTTTAATTTTTTGAGGAATCTCCATCCTGTTTTCTATAGTGGCTGCACCAATTTATTTTTTTATGAGTCTTTTACTTCCTTAGTTAGATTAATTCCTAGGTATTTTATTCTTTTTGGTGTGATTGTAAATGAGATTCTTTCTTAATTTATCTTCCCGACAGTTTGTTGTTAGTGTATAGAAACACAATAGATTTTTGTATATTAATTTTGTATCCTGCAATGTTACCAAATTCATTGATGGTTCTAGTAGTTTTTTTTGGTGACATCAGTTAAGCATTTGGTTAGGATTTTCCATGTATAGTATCATGTCTTCTGAAAACAGTGACATTTTTACCTCTCACTTTCCAATTTGAATGCTTTTTAGTTCTTTTCCTTGTTTGATTACTGTGGCTAGGTCTTCCAATACTATATTAAATAAAAATTGGTGAGAATGGGCATCCTTCTCTTGTTCCTGATCTTACAGGAAATGCTTTCAGCTTTCCACCATTGAGTATGATGTTAGCTATGGGCTTGTCATATATGGCCTTTATTATGTTGAGGTATATTCCTTATATAACCAATTTGTTGAGAGTTTTTATCATAAATGGATGTTGGATTTTGTCAAAAGTTTTTTTTTCATCTATTGAGATAACTTTATTTTTCAATGTGTTAATGTGGTATATCACATTGATTTGTGGATACTGAACCACTCTTGAATCACTGGAATAAATCCCACTGGATCATGGTGTATGATCCTTTTAATGTATTGTTGATTTTTGTTTGCTAATATTTTGGTTTTGGTTTTTGCATCAATGTTCATTGGTGATATTGGCCTGTAATTTTGTTTTTTGTGGTATTTTTGTGTGATTTTTGTATCAGTGTGATTCTGGCCTTGGAATGAGTTCTGAAATGTCCCTTGATTTGCAGTTTTTTGGAACAGTTTGAGAATAATAGGTCTTAACTCTTCTCTAAATATTTGGTAGAATTTACCTGTGAAGCCAACTCTTCCTGGACTTTTGTTCTTTGGCAATTTTTAAATTACTGATTCAATATCATTATTGGTCACTGCTCTGTGCATATTTTCTATCGCTTTTTTAAAAAAAAATTTATTGGAGTATAGTTTATTTACAAAGTGGTGTTAATTTCATGTGTACAGCAAAGTGGATCAGTTATACATATATCCACATTTTTTTCTTTTTAGATTCTTTTCACATATAGATCATTATAGAGTATTGAGTAGAGTTCCCTGTGCTATACAGCAGGTTCTTATTAGTTATCTATTTTATATATAGTAGTGTGTATATGTCAGTCCCAACTTCCCAATTTAGTCCTTCCACTGTTATCCTATGGTAACCATAAGTTTGTTTTCTACATTTGAGACTCTACTTCTGTTTTTTAAATAAGTTTATTTGTACCCCGTTTTTTTAAGATTTCACACATAAGTGATATCACATGATATTTGTCTTTCTCTGTCTGACTTCACTCAGTATGACAATCTCTAGGTCCATCCATGTTGCTGCAAATGGCATTATTTTGTTCTTTTTTTATAGCTGAGTAATATTCCATTGTATATATGTGCCACATCTTCTTTATCTACTCCTCTGTTGATGGACATTTAAAGTGCTTCCATGTCCTGCCTATTGTAGATAGTGCTGCAATGAACACTGGGGTGAATATATCTTTTTGAATTATTGTTTTCTCTAGGTATATGCTCAGGAGTGGAACTGTCGGGTCATATGGTATTCTATTTTTAGTTTTTTAATGACCCTCCATACTGCTCTCCATAGTGGCTGTACCAATTCACATTCCCACCAACAGTGTAGGAGGGTTCCCTTTTCTCCATACCCTCTCCAGCATTTATTGTTTGTAGATTAAAAAAGAAAATGTATTGGAGTATGGTTGATTTACAGTGTTGTGTTAGTTTCAGGTGTACAGCAAAATGAATCACTTATACACATTTTTCCGTATAGGTCATTACAAAATATTGAGTAAAATTCCCTGTGCTAAACAGGAAAAGAAGGGATCATGATGGGGCCTGTGCCCCAGGAAGGGAGCTATTTTCTATTTCTTAGTCTCCCAGTTAATTCCTGATTTAGTCTTAGGAGGCAGTACATTTCTAGAAATTTGTCCATTTCTTCTGTGTTGTTCATTTTTTTGGCATATAACAGTTCTTAATAATCTCTTACTATTCATTGCATTTCTGTGGTGTCAGCTGTATCTTCTTTTAAATTTCTGATTTTATTAATTTGTTCACTCTATTTTTTCATGATGAGTTTGACTAAAGGATAAACTTTGTTTATCTTTGTAAAGAACTAGCTCTTAATTTCATTGGTCTCTTCTATTGGGTATTTTGGCTCTATTTCATTTTTTCTGCTCTCATCTTTATGATTTTTTTCTTCTACTAATTTTTGGTTTTGTTTGTTTTTATTTTTCTAGTTCCCTTATTTGTAGGGTTAGGTTGTTTATTTGAGACTTTTCTTGTTTCTTGAGGTAGGATTATATCACTATAAACTTCCCTCTCAAAACTTTTGCTTCTTCATATATATTATGGGTCATTCTGTTTTCATTTTCATTTGTCTCTGTATGTTTTGATTTCTTCTTTGAACTCTTAAGTGACCCATTGGTTGTTTAGTAGCATATTGTTTAGCCTCCATATGTTTGTATTTTTTGCAGAATTTTTTTTTACCTTGTAGTTGATTTCTAGTCTCATGGTGTTGTGGTCAAAAAAGATGATTGATATGATTTCAGTTTTCTCAAATTTACTGAGAATTTGTTCTTAGCCTAGCATGTGATCTATTCTGAAAAATGTTGCATGTGCACTCAAAAAGTATTGTATTCTGCTGCTTTTGGGTGAAATATTATATATATACATATATATACATATATATGTACGTGTGTGTGTATATATATATATATATATATATATATATATTAACCCCATCTAGTCTAATGTGTCATTAAATGCCAGTGTTTCTTTGTTAATTTTCTGTCCATTGATGTAAGCGGGATGTTAAAATTTCCTCCCATAATTGTGTTATACTGTCAATTTCTCCCTTATGCTTATTGATATTTGCTTTATGATTTAGGTGGTCTTATGTTGGGTTCATATATATTTATAATTGTTATATCTTCTTAGATTAGTCCCTTATTCATTATGTAATGTCTTTCTTTGTCTCTTGTTACAGAAGTTGTTTTAACTTATTTTATCTGATATATGTATTGCTACCCTGGCATTATTTTCGTTTCCATTTACACGAAATATCTTTTATCATCCCTTCACTTTCAGCCTGTGTGTATCTCTAGATCTGAAGTGAATCCATTGTAGGCAGCATATGTATAGGTCTTGTTTTTGTATACATTCAGCCTCTCTATGTCTTTTGATTGGAACATTAAAATATTGACATTTAAAGTGGCTATTTATAGGTATGTGCTTATTGCCATTTTGTTAATTGTTTTGGTGTTTTTTTTTTTTTTTCTGTAGCTCATTTTTTGTCCTTTCTTTTTTGTTCTCTTCCCCTGTAATTTGATGACTACCTTTAGTGTTATATTTGGGTTCCTTTCCACTTTTTATTTGTGTTTGTATTATAGATTTTTGGTTTGTGGTTACAATAAGGTTTACATATTTCAATCTCCATATATATGTGATTATTGTAAGTTTCTGATCTCTTTATTTCAAATTTATTTTAAAAACCCTGCAATTTTACTACACCCACTCACACACATGTTTACTGTTACTGACATGATAATTTACACTTTTGCCTTGCAAAAACTACTTATTGTGGATATAGATGATTTTAATACTTTTGAATTTTAGCCTTCCTACTAAATTTAAACATGGCTGATCTATTGCTTTTGCTGTATATTTTCCTTTACCAGTGATATTTTTCCTTTCATAATTTTTCGTATTTCTAGTTGTGGCCTTTTCTTTTACACTTAGATAAGTTGGTTTAGCATTTTTTATAAAGCTGGTTTGGTGGTGCTGGACTCTGAGATTTTGCTTGTCTGTAAACCTTTTGATCTCTCAATCAAATACAAATAAAATATTGCTGGATAAAGTATTCTTAGTTGTAGGTTTTCACTTTTATCACTTTAAATATATTATGACATTTCATTCTGGCTTGCAGAGTTTCTGCTGAATAGTCAGCTGATAGCCTTATGGGAGTGCCCTTGTACATAATTTGTTGCTTTTCCTTTGATGTTTTTAATATTCTATTTTTAATTTCAACATTTTATTTACAGCATGTCTACATGTGGTCCTGTTTTGGTTAATCCTGTTTGGAACTCTCTATGGTTCCTGGACCTAGATGTCTGTTTCCTTTCTCAGGTTAGGGAAGCATTCAGCTGTGATGTCTTCAAATATGTTCTCTGCCCCTTTTTTTCACTCTTCTCCTACTTGGATCTTTATGATGTGAATGTTAATATGTTTGATGATGTTCCAGAGTCTCTTGAACTGACAGCATTTTTTAAATTTCATTTTTTTAAACATCTTTATTGAAGTATGATTGCTTTACAATGGTGTGTTAGTTTCTGCTTTATAACAAAGTGAATCAGCTATACATATACATATATCCCCATATCTCCTCCCTCTTGTATCTCCCTCCTTCATTTTTAAAGAGAAACAGAGTCTGGGGGAGGTAGTACAGGCTGGTGGCCTGGGTTCAGCTGGAAGTGGGATGACAAATGTCAGAGTAGAAGGATATGAGCTAATCTCTTCTTACAGAAACACCAAAATCACAACTAACCACTGAACAACCACCAATAAAAAAATGCTGTAACCTAGGAAACAAGATACCCTACATCCAAAGACAAAGAGGAAGCCACAATGAAATGGTAAGAGGGGTGCAATCATGGTAAAATCAAATCCCATACATACCAGGTAGGCAACCCACAAACTGGAAAAATATCATACCACAGAAGTTTTCCCCCAGGAGGGAAAGTTCTGAGCTCCACATCAGGCCACCCAGCCTGTGGGTCTGGCAATGGGAGGAGGAGTCCCCAGAGAATCTGGCTTTAAAAGACAGCAGGGTATGATCACAGGAATTCCAGAGTACTGGAGGAAACAGAAACTCTTGGAGGATACACACAGGGTCTTGTGTGTACAAGGACCTAGGGCAAAAAGAAGTGACCTCAAAAAGAACTGGGCCAGACTTATCTGCTAGTATTGGAGGGTGTCCTACAGAGTTGGAGGGGCAGCTGTGGCTCACTGTGTGGACAAGGACAGTGGTGGCAGAAATTTTGGAAAGTACTCATAAGGGTGAGCCCTCTTGGAGGCCACCATTTTCTCACCAAGGCCTGAACCCTCAGGCCAAAAAACTGACAGGACAGGAAGACAGCCACACCCATGAGGAGATAGGTTGCCTAAAGTTTTCCTGAGCCCACAGCTTCCCACTAAACACATCCCATGACATAGCCCTGCACACCAGAGGTACAAGATCCAGCTACACCCACAAGTGGGCAGGTACTAGACCCTCCCACCAGGAAGCCTGCACAAGCCTCTTAGACAGCCTCATTCACCAGGGCCAGACAGCAAAAGAAAGAAGAACTATGACCCTGTGAAGCCTGCAGAACAGAAACTACAATCACAGAAAATTAAACAAAATGAGACTGCAGAGGAAAATGTCTCAGATGAAGGAAGAAGATAAAACCCCAAAAGAACAACTCAAATCTCAGAAAAAGAATGAAGGCACAGATCTAGAAAATACAAGAGATATTTTAAAAACACCTAGAAGAAATAAGGAACAAAAAAATAGAGGTGAACAATAAAATAACTGAAATGAAAAATACACTAGAAGGAATCAATAGTAGAATAACTGAGGCAGAAGAATGCATAAATGACCTGGAAGACAGAATGATAGAAATCACTGCCACAGAACAGAATAAAGAAAAAAGAATGAAAAGAAATGAGGACAGTCTAAGAGACTTCTGGGACAATATTAAATGCACCAACATTCACATTATAAGCATCCCAGAAGGAGAGGACAAAGACCTAAGAAAATATTTGAATAGATAATAGCTGAAAACGTCCCTAATATAAGAAAGGAAACAATCACCAAAGTCCATGATGCACAGAGAGCACCAGGCAGCATAAACCCAAGGAAGAACACACCAAACCACATAGTAACCAAATTGACAAAAATAAATACAAAGAAAAAATATTAAAAGCAACAAGAGAAAAGTAACAACATACAAGGGAATCCTGTAAGGTTATCAGCTGATTTCTCAGCAGAAATTCTTCAGGATAGAAGGGAGTGGCATGACATATTTAAAGTGATTAAAGGAAAGAACCTACAACCAAGAATATTCTACACAACAAGGGTTTCATTCAGACTTGATGGAGAAATGAAAAGATTCACAGAGAAGCAAAAGGTAACAGAATTCAGCACCACCAGACCAGCTTTGCAAAAAATGCTAAAGGAATTTCTCTAGGCAGAAAAAAAAGGCCACAACTAGAAACAAAAATATTATGAATGGAAAAGCTCACCAGAAAAGACAAATGTACAGTCAATGTATTAAATCATCTGCATACATATATGATATCAAAACCAGTAATTGTGAGGAAAGCACAAATACAGGATATTGGAAATGCATTTAAAATTAAGAAACCAGCAAATTAAAACAACCCTGTGTATATATAGACTGCTTAACCAAAATATCATGGGAAATGCTAACCAAAATCTACAATGGATACACACAGAAAAAAATGTAACCCAAACTCAACACTAGTGATTTTCATCAAACTACAAGAGAACAGAACAAAAGAGGAAGGGAAGAAAAAAGACCTACAAAAACAAGCCCAAAACAAATAAGAAAATGGCAACAGGAACACAAATATTGATAATTACCTTAAATGTAAATGGATTAAATGCTCCAACCAAAAGACCTAAACTGGCTGAATGGATACAGAGACAAGACCGTATATATGCTGCCTACAAGAAACTTACTTCAGATGTAGGGACACATACAGACTGAAAGTGAGGGGATGGAAAAAGTTATTCCATGCAAATAGAAGTCAAAAGAAAGCTGGAGTAGCGATACTCATATCAGAAAAAATAGACTTTAAAATAAAGACTATTACAAGAGACAAAGTAGGACACTACATAATGATCAAGGGATCAATCCAAGAAGAAGATATAACAATTGTAAATATACATGCACCCAACATAGAAGCACCACAAAACATAAGGGAAATACTAACAGTTATCAATGCAGAAATCAACAGTAACACAATAAGAGTGGGGAGTTTTAACACTCCACTTTCATCAATGGAAAGAAGATCCAGACATAAAATAAATAAGGAAACTCAGGCCTTAAATGGCATATTAGACCAGATTGACTTAATTTATCACATGCAGGGATAGAAAGCAAGGCTCTATAAGTTTAAGAAAATTGAAATCATATCATGCATCTTTTCTGACCAAATATTATGAGAGTAGAAATCAACTACAGGAAAATAAAAACTTCAAAAACCACACACACATGGAGCTTATACAATATGCTACTAAACAATCAATGGACCACTGACGAAATCAAAGAGGAAATTTAAAAATACCTAGAGAAAATTGAAAATAAAAGCATGATGATTCAAAATTTATGGGATGAAGCAGAGGTAATTCTAAAAGGGGAGTTTATAGCAATACAATATTACCTGAGGAAACAAGAAAAATCTCAAATAAACAACCTAACCTTACAGCTAAAGCAACTAGAGAAAGAACAGACAAAATCCAAAGTTAGTAGAAGGAAAGAAACCATAAAGATCAGAGCAATAATAAATGAAATAGAGACAAAAAAAATAGAAAAGATCAATGAAAGTAAAATGTGGTTCTTTGAAAAGAAAAACAAAATTGATAAACCTGTATCCAGACTCATCAAGAAAAAGAGGGAGAGGCTCAAGTAAATAAAATTAGAAGTGAAAAAGGAGCAGTCACAACCAACACCACAGAAATACAAAGGACCATAAGAGACTACTGCAATCAACTATATGACAATAAAATGGATAACCTAGAAGAAATGGGCAAATTTTTAGAAAGGTACAATCTCCTAAGAATGAACCAGGAAGAAATAGAAAATGTGAACAAAGAAATCACAAGTACTGAAATTGAAACTGTGATTTAAAAACTCCCAACAAACAAAAGCCCAGGACTAGACGGCTTTACAGGGGAATTCTTTCAAACATTTAGAGAAGACAGTTAACACCTATCCTTCTGAAAATATTTCCAAAAATTGCAGAGAAAGGAACACTCTCAAACTCATTCTATGAGGCCACCATCACCCTGATACCAAAATCAGATAAAGCTACCACAAAAAAAAAAGAAAATTAGGGCTTCCCTGGTGGCACAGTGGTTAAGAGTCTGCCTGCTGATGCAGGGGACGCGGGTTCGTGACCCGGTCCAGGAGGATCCCACTTGCCGTGGAGCGGCTGGGCCCGTAAGCCATGGTCACTGGGCCTGCACGTCCAGAGCCTGTGCTCCACATTGGGAGAGGCCACAGCAGTGAGAGGCCCGCGTACCGCAAAAAAAAAAAAAAAAGAAAGAAAATTAGAGGCAAATATCACTGATTAACATAGGTGCAAAAATTATCAAAAAAATACTAGCAAACAGAATCCAAAAATACATTAAAGGAATCATACACCATGATCAACTGAGATTTATTCCAGGGATGAAAGGATTTATCAGTATCCACAAATAAATCAATGTGATAGATAGCACTAAATTGAAAAATAAAAACCATATGTTCATCTCAATAGATGCTAAAAAACCTTTTGACAAAATTCAACACCCATTTATGTTAAAAATTCTCCAGAAAGTGAAAATAGTGGGAACATACCTCAACATAATTAAGGACATGTATTACAAACTTACAACTAACATCATACTCAATGGTGAAAAGATGGAAGCATTTCCTCTAAATTTTGGAACAAGACAAGGATGTGCACTCTTGCCACTTTTATTCAACATAGTTTTGGAAGTCCTAGCCATGGCTATCAGAGAAGAAAAAAAAAAAAGGAATTCAAATTGAAAAAGAAGAGGTAAAACTTTCATTGCTTGCAATGACAAGAAACTATATATAGAAAGATACATAATTACATATATAGAAAGATACATAATTACATACGTACATATATATCTTATATACTATAAAATCCTAAAAATGCTACCAGAAAATTACTGGAGCTCATCAATGAATTCAGTAAAGTTGTAGGTTACACAATTAATACACAGAAATATGTTGCATGTCTATACACTAACAACAAAAGATCATAAAGAGAAATTAAATAAATAATCCGATTTACCATTTCATCAAAGAGAATAAGATACCTAGGAATAAACTTACCTAAGGAGGAAAATACCTGTACTCCCAAAACTATAAGAAACTTATGGAAGAAATCAATGACACAAACAGATGGGAAAATATACGATATTCTTGGACTGGAAGGATCAATTTTCTCAAAATGACAATACTACACAAGGCAATCTATGATTTAATACAATCTCTATCAAATTACCAATAGCATTTTTCACAGACCTAGGACAAAAATCTTAAAATGTGTATGGAGACACAAAGGACCCCAAATTGCCAAAGCCATCTTGAGACAGAAAAACGGAGCGGGAGGAATCAGGCTCCCTGATTTCAGTCTATACTACAAAGCTACAGTCATCAAAA
The DNA here is from genome assembly GCF_059928025.1 of Delphinapterus leucas. Lineage (NCBI taxonomy): Eukaryota > Metazoa > Chordata > Mammalia > Artiodactyla > Monodontidae > Delphinapterus > Delphinapterus leucas. The sequence continues at coordinate 54,288,129 of NC_143145.1, forward strand.
CAGTATGGTACTGGCATAAAAACAGAAATATAGATCAATGGAACAGGATAGAAAGTCCAGAAATAAACGTGTGCACCTATAGTCAATTAATCTACAACAAAGGAGGCAAGATTATATAATGGAAAAAAGACAGTATCTTCAATAAGTGGTGTTCGGAAAACTGGACAGCTACATGTAAAAAATGAAATAAGAACATTCTTTAACACCATACACAAAAATTAATGCAAAATGATTTAAAGAACTAAATGTAAGTCTGGATATTATAAAACTCTTAGAGGAAAACATAGGGAGAACACTCTTTGACATAAATTGTAGCAATATCTTTTTTGATCCATCTCCTAAGGTAATGACAATGAAAACAAAAATAAACAAATGAGACCTAGTTACTCAAAAGCTTTTGAATAGCAAAGGCTTAACAAAACGTAAAGACAACCCACAGATTGAGAGAAAATATTTGCAAGCGATATGACTAACAATGGATTAAACTGTAAAATTTACAAACAGCTCATGTGTCACATTATCAAAAAAAAAAAACAAACAAACCCAATCAAAAAATGGGCAGAAGACCTAAATGGACATTTCTCCAAAGAAGACATACAGCTGGCTAGTAGGCACATGAAAAATGTTCAAGATTGCTAATTATTACAGAAATGCAAATCAAAGCTACAATGAGATATCAATTCGTGCCAGTCAGAATGGTCATCATCAAAATGTCTATAAACTATGAAAGCTTGAGAGGGTGTGCAGAAGCAGGAACCCTCCTACATTGTTGGTGGGAATGTAAATTGGTATAGCCACTGTGGAGAACAGTATGGAGGTTCCTTAAGAAACTAAAAATAGAGCTACTATATGATCCCACAATCCCAGTCCTGAGAATATATCTGGAGAAAAACATGATTGGAAAGGATATATGCACCCCAATATTTATTGTAGCACTGTTTCAATAACAAAGGCATGGAAGCAACCTAAATATTCATCAACAGAGGAATGGATAAAGAAGAAGGAATTACAATATATAATGGAATATTACTCAGCCATTAAATAAATGTCACTTGCAGCAACATTGGTGGACCTGGAGATTATCATACTAAGTGAAGTCAGACAGAGAAAGACAAATGTCACATGATATTTGTAGAATATGTATATGTAGAATCTAAGAAAATATATAAATCAACTTATTTACAAACAGAAACAGACTCACAGATTTATTTTTTAATTTAATTTTATTTATTTTTTGAATTTTTAAATTTTATTTTATTTATTTATTTTTTATACAGCAGGTTCTTATTAGTTATCTATTTTATACACATCAGTGTATACATGTCAATCCCAATCACCCAATTCATCCCACCCCCCACCCCCCACCCCTTGCACTTTTACCCCTTGGTGTCCGTATGCTGTTCTCTACATCTGTGTCTGTTTCTGCCTTGCAAACAGGTTCGTCTGTACCATTTTTCTAGATTCCACATATATGTGTTAATATACAATATTTGTTTTTTTTTTTTCTGGCTTACTTCACTCTGTATGACAGTCACTAGATCCGTCCACATCTCTACAAATGACCCAGTTTTGTTCCTTTTTTATGGCGGAGTAATATTCCATTGTATATACGTACCACATCTTTATCCATTCATCTGTTGATAGGCATTTAGGTTGCTTCCATGACCTGGCTATTGTAAATAGTGCTGCATTGAACATTGGGGAAGACATCCCATTTTTATCTGGTAGAAGGGACCATGCGTTTAAAAGAGCTGAGGCTGTGCTTGCCCTTACAGGTCCCTCCAGACTGCTCAGTGGCTTGTCCCAACAGGCAGAGGGATTCTGTGGACACTTCCAGTCTGGGGCTGGCTCATCTGCGATGGGGACTTTGACACATCCTTTGGGTTTTGGGAACACAACCAGCTGACACATATGCAGACTTCCAGATTTAGAGAACAAAATTTTGGTTACCAGGTGGGAAGGTTGGGACCAGAGATTGATTGGGAGTTTGGGGTTGACATGTAGACACTACTATATTTAAAATATATAACCAACAAGGACCTACTGTATAGCACAGGGAACTCTGTCCAATACTCTGTAGTAATCTAAATGGAAAAAGAATTTGAAAAGGAATAGATAGACATATCTGTATAACTGAATCAGTCTGCTGTACACCTGAAACTAATACAACAGTGTTAATCAACTGTACTGCAATATAAAATAAAAATTAAAAACAAATCAAAACAAAAAAAACCCAAAACCCAAACAAATAAAATATTACAATGATATTGCACATGTCAAATTACAGACCTCATTCAGGTACTGTTTTTATTTCCATGGTATTTTTTGCTAGCATACACATCTATTAGAATTTAATGTCTGATTCAAGCTGTAACCAAAGTGATATTTTGTAGCTTAAAGTCATAGACAAATTGATTTAAAATCACTAGCTCTGTAAATAAAAGAGAGACATATAAAACTTTCTGTACATATATAAAAGGTGATTTAGTTGTCTTTAATTTTCTTTTTTTTTCTTTTTTCAGTTTCAGTGATTTCCACTACTCTGTCTTCCACCTCTGTGATCTGTTTCATCTGTATTATCTGATATACTCTTGATTCCTTCTAGAGTATTTTCTATTTCAGCTATTGCATTCTTCATCTCTGCTTGGTTCTTCTTTAGATTTCTTAACTCTTTGTTAAAAACTTCAAACTTCTCACTATGTTCATTCAATCCTCTCCTAAGTTCTTTGAACATCCTCATGATCATTACCTTGAACTCTCATCAGGTCAATTGTTTATTTCCACTTTATTTAGTTCTTCTTCTGAGGTTTTATCTTGTCCTTTCATTTGGAACATATTTCTCTGTCACTTCATTTTGCTTAATTTGCTGTTTATATTTATTTGGTGTGTTGGTTGTGTTTCCCAAACTTAGAGAAGTGTCTTTTTGTAGGAATCATCATATGTGTCTCAGTATTGCACTACTGGTCACCAGAGCTATATGCTCTAGGACTGCCCCTATTTGGACTTCATGGGTCCTTCTGTTGTCGTTGGTTGAATACTCCTGGTGGTCTGGTAGGTGTGGCTCTCCCATGGTCCAGTTGGTTACCTGACCCTGCCTTGTGTGAAGGCTGCTGGACACTGGTAGGCAGGGCTGGGTCGCCATGTGTGCCTGTGGGGCCCAGAGGATAGTGCAGACTCAGTAGTGAGTGGAGCCTGATCTTGAGTCCTGTGATAGTAGGGGTCAGTTCCCAAGGGAGCTGGAGGCTCAGGGTGTCCCTCTGCAGCTGGTATGTTGGTGGGTGGGCTGTGTCTTCACCCAACTAACTACTTAGCTTGGGTCATCCCAGGACTGGTGCTAACTGAACGGGTCTCAGGGTTGGGTTCCAGGGTGGGCCTGGGTTCCAGGGCTAACAAGCTAGATGGAGAATTCCAAAATAGTGCTTACCAGAGCTAGTGTCCTTGTAGTAGAACAAGCTCCCCAAAATGGCAGCTGCCTATGTATATATCCCAATAGTGAGCCCCAGTTGTCCCCTTCCTCTCCAGGAGGCTCTCCAAGTTCATCAGGTGGGTCTGACTCAGGCTCCTTTCAAGTTACAGCTTCTGCCTTGGATCCTGGAGCAGGTGAGGTTTTGTGTGTGACCTTTATGAATAGTCTATTTTCTACAGTCCTTTGGCTTTTCTGAAAGTAAGTCTTACTGGCCTTCAAATCCAAGCATTCTGGGGTCTTGTCTTCCTAGTGTAGGACCCCAGGCTGGAGAGCCTGATGTGGAACTCAGATGCCTCGCTCCTTAGGAAGAAACTCTGCAATTGCTATTATTCTCTTATATGTGGGCCACTCACTTGGGTGTATGAGTCTTGAATATATCTCCAGTCCTCCTATCCATCTCATTGTGGTTCCTTCTTTATATCTTTAGCTATGGAAGCTCTTTTCTGCTAGTCTTCTGGTCTACCTTATCAATAGTTCCTCTGAAATAGTTGTAATTTTGGTGTGCCCATGGATGGAGATGAACTCAGGGTCTTCCTTCTCAGCCATCTTGGCCAATTCTTCCCTTCCTGTATTTTTTTTTAATTCTAATCTTCAGCATTTGATACCGTTGAACCTCAACTCCTCTCTGACACTCATTTTATCACTTACCAATTTTTTTTTATTTCTTGCCTGTTTCATCATCTGTAAAACAAAATTAATTAAAATGGTAAAAATAGCAGATATTACTATGTTCCAGGCACTATTCTAAGCATTTTACTTATATTAATTTATTTAATATTCTTAACAGCCTCATGAGTTTTGTTTTATTATTCTTCACTTTTTACAGATAAGGAATTCAAAGCATAGAAGGTTTAGCCTAAGGTTAAATTGCTCAAAGAGAACATAGTATGGTTCAGGGTATTAATTAATTTGAAACATATAAATCCCTGGTAAAACTGTTAGATTTTATGCCTCCTTGTTTCTCTATTTATCCTGTATGGTGCTGAATTTAGTCTTACTTACCTGATGGTCTACAAGCTTTATTACTATCTGTCCTCCTCTTTCTGGTCCCTTAAATATAAATATTTCTAAAATTTCTTCTTTAGAAGAAGTTTAAAAGAAGTTCTAAAGTTTCTTGCAATACCTTTTCCCTTCAGGAATGTGCCCACTTTCACAACTCGATGTGTTGTCTCAGGTGATGTACTCCAAACCCTCAACTCATACCTTCCCTCTTTCCCAAGCTCCAAACCTATCTGAATCTTTCAACTGAACACATTTATTTTTCCCAAGCTCTCCAAATCAATTGTCAAAATTTTCTTTCTTGCTAAACCAACTCATCTAGTTATCTCCACATAATTTTTGGTTAAAGGATCCAACATTATTTTAATTTTACAGGCTTCAAATGTTACAGATATCTTTACTTATACCTTCAGATTTAATGGTCATAATCCATTTAGTTGCAAGGTTTAGGCATTCTGCACACAAATTCAGTCCCTATGAATACTTGTATGGATTATCACAATAACTGTTTTTATTTCTCTAATCTGACCTATTCACAGTTGTCAGGTGACTCTTTCTAATGTATAATTATCATCATATCCATCCAATGTACAGAGACCTTTAATGACTAACAAAATAAACCCAACAGACTTTGCATTACTATATTCCAACTTTTTACTGGGCACACATTTTCTTCTGCTTGGATGCCTCCAACCTCTCCCCAAACCATTAAAAGGTGAAATCTACTTATATTTCAGTGCTCCAGTAAAATTACATTTCCTTCAGGAAAACTTTTCCTATAATTTCTTCATGATTTCTTCAGTGAACCCCCACATGAATTTTTTTCATTTTGTCTGTTTAATGATTTGTAGGGTTACCTTATCTATTTCTACAAGTTGGAAGCCCTTTGAGAGCAGAGGCCCTGACTAATACACCTTTGAACCTCTGAATTATTTAGCCTAGCACTGGGAATATATTTAGTACCTGATACTCAAACTTTGTAAAATTACTGAAATAGTGAATCAGAACACCTATGATAGTTTACTGAAATAATTTTTGAGTTGCATGCCATAGACTTGGTGAATGCCTTCCTTATTCTGTTGAAAAGTCCTTTTTTCTACTGCAAGTATGGATGATTTATAGCAGAAATGAAAAGTGCTCCCTGGAACTGAGTCTTATTTCAGGGCTAGATTTGTATAGGCATTGGTGTTAAACTTCAGGTTTAGTGTGCTGGTGTTATTACTGCTTTTGTCTGTCTTTCCTGGCTATTTCTTAAATTGAATGCTTTCTGTGTGACCTCTCACTTAGAATGCCATTTAAAGTTATTCACTCACATACAAGGTTGCTTTACTTATTCATTAAGGTTCATATTTTTCTGTTTGCTTATCTCTCACTTGAAGCACCTGTTTCTAGATCTATCTGTCTTCTCTTTATTCCCACATGTATCCATGATGCATACCCCTCAGCCTGATGAAAAAATAAGAAAATCCCAAAAGTCCTTACTTATTTTAGAACTCTGAATACAGCATTATGAATGGGTGATAATCAGTATTATTACAGAGCCAGGGTCATCCATAGAGTTTTCAGTGTAAACCAAGGGATCAGCAAATTATGTGTGTATATGGGTTGCTTAACTTTTTAAAATTGACTATACCTGCAGTTGAAAGGGGATGTTTGAACATTGAAACTCCCCAGGAGTAGTCATACAATTGTAATCATACATTTTCTATATCTTTGTCAGTAATCGTTCTTAATCTGTGTTACTTGATCTGATTACAGTGGAATTGAACTTAAACAGCTGAAATTATGTGGTATAGCAAGTAAAGCTAAGGTTCAGTCTGTCCCTGGTTAAAATCTTGACTTTACTACTTATTAAGTAAGCAACTTCATGTGAGCAACCTACCCTCTCCTATTGAATGAGGATAACAGTATTTTCTTCATAGAGTTCTCATAAGGAGAAAATAAAGCAATCAGAAAGTACATATTACCAAACCTGATATACTTTATAATATAAATGATAGCTTTGTACTTGTATTTGCTTTTTTAAAAGTATTGTTTTTTACTTTACTTTTTTCTAAACATCTTTATTGAAGTATAATTGCTTTACAATGGTGTGTTACTTTCTGCTTTATAACAAAGTGAATCAGTTATACATATACATATGTTCCCATATCTCTTCCCTCTTGCATCTCCCTCCCTCTCACCCTCCCTATCCCACCCCTCTAGGTGGTCACAAACCTCTGAGCTGATCTCCCTGTGCTATGCAGCTGCTTCCCTCTAGCTATCTATTTTACATTTGGTAGTGTATATATGTCCATGCCACTCTCTCACTTTGTCACAGCTTACCCTTCCCCCTCCCCATATCCTCAAGTCAATTCTCTAGTAGGTCTGTGTGTTTATTCCTGTCTTACCCCTAGATTCTTCATGACTTTTTTTTTTTCTTAGATTCCATATATATGTGTTAGCATACGGTATTTGTTTTTCTCTTTCTGACTTACTTCACTCTGTATGACAGACGCTAGGTCCATCCACCTCACTACAAATATCTCAATTTTGTTTCTTTTTATGACTGAATAATATTCCATTGTATATATGTTCCACATCTTCTTTATCCATTCATCCTATGATGGACACTTAGGCTGCTTCCATGTCCTGGCTATTGTAAATAGAGCTGCAGTGAACATTTTGGTACATGACTCTTTTTGAATTATGGTTTTCTCATGGTATATGCTCAGTAGTGGGACTGCTGGGTTGTATGGTAGTTCTATTTTTAGTTTTTTAAGGAACCTCCATACTGTTCTCCATAGTGGCTGTATCAATTTACATTCCCACCATCAGTGCACCACCCTTTTAATTGTACCATCAGCCCTCCATTTACATGGGCTCTTCATTCATAGATTTAACCAAACACAGATGAAAATATTTGGAAAAAACAAGTTCCAGAAAGGTCCAAAAAGCAAAACTTGAATTTGCTGTGTGCTGGCAACTAACTATACAGCATTTACATTGTATTTGGTATTATAAGTAATCTGGAGATGATTTAAAGTATATGGGAGGATGTGCACAGGATAATAATTGTTCAGTAAAAAGATATAGTACAAAATTTTAGTTCTCTAAAATTGATAGCCAGCTTATGCTCACCAATTGTATTTTTTTTTTTTTTTTTTTTTTTTGCGGTACATGGGCCTCTCACTGCTGTGGTCTCTCCCATTGCAGAGTGCAGGCTCCGGATGCGCAGGCTCTGCGGCAATGGTTCACACACCCAGCCGCTCCACGGCATGTGGGATCTTCCCGGAATCGGGCACGAACCCATGTCCCCTGCATCGGCAGGCGGACTCTCAACCACTGTACCACCAGGGAAGCCCACCAAATGTATTTTTGACACTAGACTAATAACTGAGCAAATGATAATTTTATTTTCCATTTACTATTACAGAAGTTGAGCATTTTTCATATGTTTTTTGGCTATATATGTATTTTCTGCTTGCAGCCCGTCCGTATCCTTTGCCATTCTTTAATAATGCATTGTTTTCTTTCTTTTATAAGCTCTTTATATATTGTACACATTAATTTTATCCAAAATAATTGGAAAATAAATATATTTTCTACTTTTATACCTGTGTTTATGGTATTTTTTGTTATAGAGAAGCTTCAAGTTTTATATTGTATAATCTAGTTTCTAAGAGAGGTTGACACATAGTTTATTTTGCTGTGTTCCTATAGTAGTACAGTTTTTGTAACAGGTGTTTTAGCACTTCACAAATAATCATGTTTTAACTATCTTTTTGCTTGTCATTTATCTTCTCCATTTATGTTGTAGAAACTTTTAATATTCTCTGATTTGTGTAGTGATGGCACTATTTCCCTTTTCTCACAATTCAGGTAAGTTATCACCTTACCCTCTCAAGAAATGTTGAGGAGGGAGCTTCTACTTCAGGTTTCTCAACCCCCAGCCCTGAAATGAAGATGATTGAGCTCTTTACCTGAGGCCTTTTTCTGTTCAATTAATAGAGTTTTACTGTTGTTCTAAACTATTCTTCTATACGTCTGTAAGAGGTGTGTGGGTGTGTGTCTGTGTGTGTATACACACCATACATGTGGTATATTTTCATTATGCATTAAAATGTGGAATAAGCCACTTTACTTCAAAATTTTATCAGAATAAATGCATATTACCCTTAGAATTTCAATTATTATCAAATGCTTATCCTTCTCTCTGAATTAATATACACTAAGGTGTGGGTTTTTCATCTCTCCTGGTTCAGCCTTCCCCCACTCTCATTTCTTCAGTTTAGGTTTTTGTGGTGCTTTGCTAGAATACTCTTTTTTCATTTCATTCAACATTACATGGCTTTCTTCAGAAAGGGAACTCTTTTTGTGAATTATGACTTCATTTTGTGTTATGCCATCTCTATTAATTGAAATTGTGGTTTATTTTTAGTAGTTTACCTCAATTTAACCCCTGATAATTTTTATCCCTATTTAATTATTCAATTTTTGGTCATTTCTGTGACTACAAGAGTTTGGAAGGCAGTTTTTCAGTTGACTTCCTCTTAATTTTCTTCTGTATTTACCGTCTTTGCACTCATAAAATTTGCTCACCACATTAGTGCTGCCAGGACTTGATTTCTGTGTAATTCAAGGTGCTAAATAGACTAGAGATTAGGGAAAAGGGGAAGACAGTAAGTTCTCAGTAAGGAGATATTTGTAATAGTATGTTGAATAAAGCAACATTCATGAATACAATTTTAAGACAGTTAAAGTTATAAAAAGTAAAATTCTGCCAAGTATTTTAACACCTACCTTTCAATAAAAGCATACTGGTAGCCTTGGAAAAAACAAAGGGCAATGGAACTTGAGTAAGAAAAGAATCAAAATTTCTTCCCAGAAGGAACACTTGGTATACGAGTTGGTTGGGCCATGATTCATGCTTTGAGTTGCAAAAAGCAGAATGGCATATCAGTGAGTGAAGTTCATTGGAAACACTGGAAATTATACATTAAACATCTGTGAAGTTTGTGGAGGAAATATTTCACTGCACAGCTTATAGAAGATAGTCTTAATGCTTTTATTATTTACATATTGCATGGCATAAATCAAAAACTAACTTGTATTAATAATTCTGTTCCATTTTGGAATGAACTTCTTGACACCAATGAAAATTTTTAAAATTGCATGTTAAATTAAAAGTAACTACTGAATTTGCTTTCTCAAGAAATTTTGTACAGAATATTCCCCTTGAATAGTATTCATCATTTACCATCTGCAATCATCAAAGTAATATTACAAACCCTATAAAAATAAGACATAAATCTGCTGAAGAATCATCAATATATATGTCAAAAGTTGCTATTTATTTTAACAAGTGTGTTTCTGTACATGATGAGCATGTGCAGCTGCTGAAGGTACTTTTACATACCAATCTGTGAAGCATGATGTTTCATTTAGCTCAATGACTGAATTGTCCTAAATAAAGTTCACTCACTTTAGATGATCTTGTCTCCTAAAACTGGTTCCTTTCAGTCTTCTGTATTTTAGTGAATGACACAACTATCCATCCTATTTCATAAATTTTCTTGATACTCCCTTATAAATAATGAGTCCAATGTTATCAATTTGTAAATCAAAAAATATAATTCCACTTCATGAGATTTTTGAGTAGATTAAATAAAGTTGAATTTGTAAATCCCCATGTTTAACCCTATAATAGAAACCCAATAAATGGAAATTCTTTCAACTTTGTATTACAATTTTTTGGAGCATAGGTACTCTCTTAGGTTTGTCTTTTCCATCAGAATCAAGGATTTGTCAAAATGCTTAATTTTAATATGAAGATGATCATGGTGAATTGTTGCCCTGTGCCTAATATTTCACCCTGGAATATGAGAATGAGTCTTGTTTATTCTTCTCTGTTGTGTCAGGCATGTCAGTAACTATAGTTGTATTTGCATTTTTACCATGAATATTTGTACTTTGATTCATGATGCCATTTTCTCTTCCAGAGTTTGAACTCATATTACCTGACTCATTTGCTATTTTTACCAGTGTCTTCAGAGCTGGAATTTGTTGACTAGACAAATTTTCTTTGGAGAGATAGTTCTTCTTATACATCACCTTTAGATTATGTATTGAAAGGATCATTCTGTAGTTTCTGGCTTGTTTTTTCAAACTTTCCTTATTTCCTATAGAAATATTACCTACATACTCATGTCACATGGACTGAAGTTTGTAGGGAAATGAGAAGAAAATGATATGATCATATGATAAAATAGAGGGTAAAGAAAAAAATAATTTTTCTTTATCATAAACATTTTGGTAATATGTTACATTAATACTAGCCGTATTAGCCATATTTTGTTCATGCAGTACTAATTGATAATTAGTGACAGAAAGAACTGAATAGGCTTAACCATGTGATTACACATGCTACCTTTCTAAAATAAGGTTTACCAATGATAATTTATTTATTTATTTTGTTTCTCTAAATGATTGGTTTATATAATATTATTAGGAAAAGCCTTGCCTCCTTCTGAATTGTAATTATTACTTCTTTCAAATTAAAAAGAAATCTATTTGTCAAATTTTTATTTTTTAATTGAACTACAGTTGATTTACAATATTATATTAGTTTCAGGTGTTCAACATAGAGATTCAGTATTTTTATCTGTTGTACTCCATTTAAGGTTATTATAAAATATTTGCTATATTTTCTGTGCTGTACAATATATATTTGTAGCTTATTTTTATACACAGTAGTTTATATCTCTTAATGACATACCCTTCTTTTTCCCCTCCCCTCTGACCTCCTCCCACTGGTAACCACCAGTTTGTTTTCTACATCTGTTAGTTGGTTTTTATTTTGTTAGAGTCATTTATTTGTTTTATTTATTTTTTTTATATTCCACATAAAATTGACAACATACAGTATTTGTATGACATTTTTTTTTCTGTCTGACATATTTTACTAAGCATAATACCCTCCAGCTTAATCCATGTTTTTGCAAATGGCAACATTTCATTTTTTTTATGTCTATGTAATATTACATGGTATAAATATACCACAACTTGTTTATCCATTTATCTCTTGATGGACACTACAGTTGTTTCCATATTTTAGCTATTGTAAATAATGTTGCTATGAACATTGTGGTGCATATTTATTTTGAATTAGTGTTTTTATTTCTTTCAAATACATACCCAGAGTGGAATTTCTAGATCACATGGTAGTTCAATTTTTAATTGTTTGAGGAAACTTCATACTGTTTTCCATAGCAGCTGCACCAATATACATTCCACCAACATTGTACTAGGGTTCCCTTTTCTCCACATTTTCACCAATATTTGTTATTTGTGGTCTTCTTTATGATAGCCATTCTGGCAGGTGTGAGGTGATAGCTCACTGTGGCTTTGACTTGCAATTCCCTGATTATTAGTGATGCTGAGCATCTTTTCAGGTGCTTGTTCGCCATGTATATGTCTTCTTTGGAAAAATATCTATTGAGGTCTTCTGCCCATTTTTTAATCAGGTTGCTTGAATTTTTGAAATTGAGTTGTGTTAGCTTTTTATATATTTTGCATGTTAAGGCCTTACCAATCATACCATTTGCAAGTATTTTCTCCCAATCTGCAAGTTTCTTCATTTTGTTGATGATTTCATTTGCTGTGAAAAACTTTTAAGTTTAATTAGGTACATTCATTGATTTATGCTTTTATTTTCTTTGACTGAGACAGATGCTAAAAATTTTTCTATGATTTTGTCAAAGAGCACTCTATGTTTTCTTCTAGGATTTTATGGTTTCCCATATTACATTTAAGTTGTTAATCCATTTTTAGTTTATTTTTGTATATGGTGTGATCAATAGCACTGCTTATTAAAGACTATCTTTTTTCCATTGTATATTCTTTTTTTTTTTTAAAGAAGATGTTGAGGGTAGGAGTTTAGTAATTTATTTATTTATTTTTGCTGTGCTGGGCCTTTGTTTCTGTGTGAGGGCTTTCTCTAGTTGTGGCAAGTGGGGGCCAGTCCTCATCGCGTTGCGCGGGCCTCTCAACATCGCGGCCTCTCTTGTTGCAGAGCAGAGGCTCCAGACGCGCAGGCTCAGCAGCTGTGGCACACGGGCCCAGTTGCTCCGCAGCATGTGGGATCTTCCCAGACCAGGGCCCAAACCCGTGTCCCCTGCATTAGCAGGCAGATTCTCAACTACTACGCCACCAGGGAAGCCCTCCATTGTATATTCCTTTCTCCTTTGTCATAGCTTAATTGACCAATAAGTTCATGGGTTTATTTCTGGGTTCTCTATTCTGTTCCATTAATCTATGTGTCTCTTTTTGTGTCAGTAATACACCATTTTGATTACAGTAATTTTGTACTATAATCGGAAGTAAGGGAGTGTGATAACCCCAGCTATGCTCTTTTTTCTCAAGACTGCTTTGTCTATTCAGGGTCTTTTATGGTTTCATATAAAATAAAGGGTTGTTTGTTCTAGCTTTATGAATGACGTCTTTTTTTTTTTATAGAGATTGCATTAAACCTTTAGATTATTTTGGGTAGTATAGAAATTTTAACCATCTTAATTCTTCTAATCGATGAACATGGGATATTTTTCCATTTCTTTGGATCATCTTCAGTTTCCTTCATCAATGTTTGATAGTTTTCAGAGTATAGGTCTTACACCTCCTTGGTTAAGTTTATTCCTAGGTATTTTATTCTTTTTGATGCAATTTAAATGGGACTGTTTTCTTGCTTTCTCTTACTAAAGTTCATTTTTTAACTTAGAAAAGCAACAGATTTCTGCATATTAATCTTTTATCCTTCAACTTTCCTGAATTCATTTATTAGTTCTAATAGTTTTTTTGATGGAGACATAAGGGTTTTCTATATGTAATATCATGTTATCTGCAAATAGAGACAGTTTTACTTCTTCCCTTCCTGTTTGGATGCCTTTCATTTTCTTTCTTGTCTGATTGCTGTGGTTAGGACTTCCAGTACTAAGTTAAATAGAAGTGGTGGGATTGGGCATCCTTGTCTTGTGCCTGATTTTAGAGGAAAAGCTTTTGGCTTTTCACCATTGAGTATGATGTTAGCTGTGCATTTGTTATAATTAATCTTCATTGTGTTTAGATATGCTCCCTCTATATCCAATTTGATGACAGTTTTTATCATGACCAGATGTTGAATTTGTCGAATACTTTTTCTGCATCTATTGACATGATTTTTATCTTTACTTTTATCAGTATGATATATCACATTGATTGATTTGTGGATATCGAACCATCCTTGTATACCTGGAATAAATCTCACATAATCATGGTGTATGATCCTTTTAATGTACTGTTAATTTTGGTTTACTAATATTTTATTGAGGATTTTTGCATCTTTATTCAGCTGAGATACTTGCCTGTAATTTCTTTTTTGTAATGTCTTCATCTGGTTTTGGTATAAAGGTAATGGTGACCTCATAGAATGAGTTTGGGAGTGTTTCCTCCTATTATATTTTTTGGAATAGTTTGAGAAGGATAGACATTAGCTCTTCATTATATGTTTGGGATATTTCCCCTGTGAAATCAGGTCTTAAACTTTTGTTTGGTCAAAGTGTTTTGATGACTAATTCAATTTTGCTACTAGTGTTTGTTGTGTTCAGATTTCTCTTTCTTCCTGATTCAGTCTTTGAAATTTATACGTTTTTCTTCTGGGGTTGTTCAATTTGTTGACATGTAACTATAGTATTCTCTTATTATTTTTTGGATCTTTTTAATATCAATTATAATTTCTCCTCTTTCATTTCTTATTTTGTCTATTTATATTCCCTCTCTCTCTCTCTTTTTTTTTTTTTTTCCTTAATGAGCCAGCTAAAGGCTTGTGAAGTTCGTTCATCTTTTCAAAAAACAACTCTTGGTTTCATTGATCTTCTCCTCTTTTTTTTGTCTCTACTTTATTTATTATCACTCTGATCTTTATTATTTCCTTCCTCCTGCTGAATTCTAACTTTGTTTGTTCTTTTTATAATTCCTGTAGACATTAGGTAGCTTGTCTATTTGAGATTTTTCTTGAGATTTTGGATAGTCATGTTTTTATTTTCATTTGTCTTGAGGTGTTTTCTAATTTCCTTTTTGATTTCTTCATTGACACATTAGGTTTTAGAAGGATTTTGTTTAGTCTCTACATGTTTCTGTTTTTCCCAATTTTCTTCTTGTTATTGATTTCTTGTTTTATACTGTTGTGTTCAGAAAAAGTTCTTGATATAATTTCCACCCACTTAAATTTGTTGAGACTTGTTTTTTGGACTAGCTTGTGATCTGTCCTGGAGAATGTTCCATGTTTACTTGAAAAGAGTGTGTATTCTGCTGTTTTTGTATGGAATGTCCTTTAGATATATCTATTAATAGATATCTACATATCTATTAAGTTCAAATGGTCCAAGGCATCATTTGAGGCCAGTATTTCCTTACTGATTTTCTGTCTGGATGGTCTGTCCATTGATATAAGTAGGGTGTTAAAGTCCATTACTATTATTATATTATTGTTAACTTCTCTCTTTATGTCTGTTAATATTTGGCTTATTTGTTTAGTTGCTCCTATATTAAGTGCATCTGTGTTAACAATGGATGTTATAAACTATTCTTGTATTGATTCCTTTATCATTATATAATGCCTTTCTTTGTGTTTTGTTATAGACTCTTTTAAAGTCTGCTTGTTCTGATAGAATATTGCTATCCCTCCTTTCTTTTCCTTTCTAAATGCATGAAATATCTTTGCCATCCCCTCACATTCAATCTCTGTGTGTCTCTAGCTCAGAAGTGAGACTCTTGAATGCAGTATGTAAGTGGGTCTTGTTCTTTTTATCCCATCAACCACCTTATGTCTTTTAATTAGAGCATTTATGCCACTTAAAGTGATTGATAGGTGTGTACTTATTGCCATTTTGTTACTTGTTTTCTGGTTAATTCTGTATTTTCTGTTCTTCTCTTCTTCTTTAATTTCTTCTTTTGTGGTTCAATAGCTGTCTTTAGTGTAATGCTTATACTCTTTTCTCTATTTTATTTCAGTATCTACTGTAGTCTTTTTCTTTCTGGTATCCACGTGGTTCATGTATGTTGACCTATCTACTTGTTTTAAACTGATAGTCATTTAAGTGCAAACACATTCTTAAAGATCTACATTTACTACTCCCCTCTGAAATATTTTGTATTTTTATATTATATTTTACATTTTCATGCTTATCCCTTAACTGTATATTGTAGTTATATTTTAATTTACATTTTTTAATTTTACT
Organism: Delphinapterus leucas; assembly: GCF_059928025.1. Taxonomy (NCBI): domain Eukaryota; kingdom Metazoa; phylum Chordata; class Mammalia; order Artiodactyla; family Monodontidae; genus Delphinapterus; species Delphinapterus leucas. Next base: position 54,303,846 of record NC_143145.1, read on the forward strand.
CTTTGTACTAGCTTATTTAGTTGTTGATTTATAGCCTTTAGTATATATTTTCCTTTACTAGTGGGATTTTCCCTTTTCTATAAATTCTTACTTCTTAATGTAGCCTTTCCTTTTCCACTTAGAGAACATCTTTTAACACTTCTCTTCGGGTTGGTTTTTCATTGATGATTTCCTTTAGCTTTTTATTTCCTGTTCTTTATCTTTCCTTCAGTTCTAATTTATAAACTTGTAGAATATCCTAGGTTGTAGTTTTTTCCCTTTCAGCCCTTTAAATATATCTTGCCACTCCCCTCTTGCCTACAAAGTTTCTGCTGAAAAACCTGATAGCCTTATGTTGGTTTCCTTGTATGTGGTTCTTTGTGTGTTTTTGTTTTCTTTTTTTTCTCTTGCTGCCTTTAGAATTCTCTCTTTATCTTTAATGTTCACCAGTTTAATTATATGTCTTAGTGTGGTCTTTTTATGTCTATCTTGTTTAGGACTCTCTGTGCTGCTTGTACATGGATATTTAGTTCCTTCTTCAGATTTGGGAAGTTTTCAGCCATAATTTTGTCAACATATTTTATACCCTTTCCTCTCTCTTCTCCTTCTGGGACCACTATAGTGTGAATGTTAGTAAGCTTGATGTTGTCCCAATGATCCCTTAAATTGTCCTCATTTTTAAAAATTTGTTTTTAATTTTGTTATTCTGATTGGGTGGTTTCCATTTTTCTATCTTCCAGATCACTTATGCATTCTTCTGTATCATCTAGTCTGGTGTTCATTCCTTCTAGTGTGTTTTTTTATTTCAGTTGTTATCTCCTTAAATGCTTTCTTGCTATAATTTAGGATCATAGATTTCTTGTTTATATTGATCAGTTCTTTAAATTGATTTAAGTCTATCACCTCTGCTATTATTTTTAGATATTAAGTTAATTATTTATTTAATGATAAAATCTACTATTTTCTCCAAATGTGGTTTCTTTCTAAGAATAGGTATGAACTAGAAATGGGATTACCATTAATTTGATACAATGTACTTGGTTCCTCTAATCTTGCTCTGTGTGATAACTAACACATTAGAGTGAGGGCTCAACCTAGAATAGTATTTCTAAATATGCTCAGATGACTATGATTTAAACAAACACATTTTAACACTTGTCAATCTTTGACTTAGAAATATAAATGCTTAATAAACCACCATTATCTGAAAAAGAAGTTCAACATAAGTGACAGAGAGACCAGTTTTAACACAGAAACCTTAAAAACACCAATATCTGAGTCAAAAAACAAGGTCTTGTTATTGTTGAACCTTGTTAAAAAGAATTTGACAAAGAGATCAAGATGACAGAGTAGGAGGAAGTGGAGCTCACCACTGCCACCCCCCATGAACAAATCAAAAATATATTTACATGTGGAGCAATTCTCACTGAAAACAAACTGGAGACTGGCAGAAAGACTCATAGAATCAATGTGTAAAGAAACATTCACACAGAGCCTGGTAGGAAGGGAAGAGAAGCAGTCAGGTCAGGACCAGAACAGGAGGAGGATATCAAGGGCTTGGGTAATCTTCACTGGTTAGCAAGGGGTTCAAACCACTACTGGGCACCCCAGGTCTGGGGTCTGACACCAGGAAAACAAATCTCCTTAGCTGATTTGAAAATCAGTAGGACATAGAGCAGAGCTATAAGGAGCCAAGATTCTGCTCGTGAACAATGCAGATACATGCTTACTTACTCCGAGGAAAAAGGCAGAGAAAGAAAATGGAAACTTCCCAGGTTTCTGGCTGATTTACTGAGGCCACGCCAGTGCACATTCCAGCCCACATCAAGCACCAAATCCAGACAATCTAGCTCCGGTGCAGCTCCCCATTAAGGCAAATTCTACCATTGCAGAGGAAACTGCACACACAGTGGAGATAAAAAAAACACTCAGAATCTGGCAATTCATCTGACCAGGTGCTTATGGAGGCAGAAGACTGAGAGCTGTCTGGAGCTCTGACTGGCATACAGAACCCTCCCGACATAAATGCTAGCCAGGACCAGGAATTCTCTCTGGCTTCTTTTGCTTCTATGCTGCTCCCTTCTGGGACAAAGTGCCAGTTCTGGGAAGGGGAAGCGCACACTTAGAGGGAACATTAACAGCTCAGACCCAAACATCAGAGCTTATGCTCCAGTGCCTTAGGAACCAACCCCACACCCAAAAGTGTGATGACAGCCACTGAGCATAGGAGAAGCTCCAGCTCACACCTAGATATGGCTCTAGCCATTCCACCTCCAGCCCTACCCCCACCAAGGCAATAGCTGCCAGCACAACATATTGGAAGACGTAATCCATGACCACTTCAGATCCTGTTCTGCACCAAAGCCTTTGGGCACACACAAACTGCATAGGGACACTCCCAAAAAGGATGTAACCAGGTATTAGTTTCATTCATTGTTCTCCAAGCTTTTCTCAGCTGATATACTATAAGCAAAAATAACACACACATATCTACATAAGATTCTTTAGATTTTTGTTTATTGACAGAATAATCATTCCAAACATGATTTATTTCATGATAGATTTAATAATTGAATTCATGATTGTCCTTAGAAGATCATGCTATCACCTCACACTTGAATATATATCATTCCTTAAATACCATAGTCTTTCTTGTCTTTTGGTTGAAATCTAAGGGAAAACTTTCTAATTACTTGGCATGATTCCTGAATTCTGATGGCTGTGTTTGCAACATATCCAATTTCTGATACTCTAGCAACAGAACCAACCACTTCAGATATACACTTATGAATTTTTTCATAAAAATAGAGATTAATTAAACACCACTTACCCCAAATATACTGCTGTGTCTTATAGGATGCAGTGATGAGCAGTTCCAGGTTTCAGTCTTTCCCTGAAAGAGCTGAGCTTTATCAGAGATATAAGTTGCAAATATTTTCCCCCATTCACTAGGTTGCCTTTCATTTTGTCGATGGTTTCCTTTGCTGTGCATACAATTTTTAGTTTGATATAGTCTCACTTATTTATTTTTGCTTTTGTTGCCTTTGCTTTTGGTGTCAAATCCAAAAATTCATCAGCAAGGCTGATATGAAGAAGCTCTCTGCTTATGTTTACTTCTAGGAGTTTTATGGTTTCAGGTCTTACATTCAAGTCTTTAGTCTATTTTGAGTAAATTTTTGGGTCAGTTTCATTCTTTTGCACCTGGCTGTCCAGCTTCCCCAAAAATATTTATTGAAGAGATTGTTCTTTTCCCATTGTATGCTCTTGGCTCCTTTGTCAAAATTAATTGATCATATATGCATGGATTTATTTCTGGACTCTCTATTCTGTTTCACTGACCTATGAGTCTGATTTTATGCCAATAGCTTACTGTTTTGTATAGCTTTGGAATATAATTTGAAATCAGGGAGTGTGTTGGTTCCAACCTTCTCCTTCCTCAATATTTTTTTAGCTATTAAGGCTCTAATGTGATTGCATACAAATTTTAGAAGTATTTGTTCCATTTCTGTGAAAAATGCCATTGGAATTTTGGTAGGGATTGCATTGAATTTGTAGATTGCTTATGGGCATTTTAAACAATATTGATTCTTTCAATCCAGGAGCACAGAATATCTTTCCATTTATCTGCGTCTTTTGAGATGATCATATGGATTTTATCCTTCATTTTGTTAATGTGGTTTATCACACCAATTGATTTTTCTGGATGTTGAATCATCCTTGCATCTCTGGAATAAATCCCACTTGATCATGGTGTATGATCCTTTTAAGGTATTGTTAAAATTGGTTTGCTAATATTTTGTTGAGTATTTTTCCATGTATGCTCATCAAATATATTGACCTGTATTTTTTTTTTCTTGTGGAATCCTTGTCTGGTTTTGGTGTCAAGATAAAGTTGGCATTTTAAAATGAGTGTAGAATTATTCTTTCCTCTTTTATTTTTTGGAATAGTTTGAGAAGAAATTATATTAATTCTTCTTTAAATGTCTGGTAGAATTCACCAGTGAAGCCATCTAGTCCTGGGCTTTTGATAACTCATTTAATATCCTCACTAGTAATTGTTCTGTTCAGTTTTTTTTCTATTTCTTCATGATTCAGCCTTGGTAGATTGTATGTTTCTAAAAAGTTATCCATTTCTATCTACTTCTGTCAAATTTGTTGATATGTAATTGTTCATAGTACTATCATGAAACTTTGTATTTCTGTTGTATCAGTTGTAACATCTCGCCTTTCATGTCTGATTTCAAGTCCTCTCTCTTTTTCTTGGTGAGTCTAATTAATGGTTTTCTAATTTTGTTTATCATTTCAGAAAACCATCTCTTAGTTTCATTGATCTTTTCAGTCTCTATTTCATTTATTTCCCATCTGATCTTTGTTATTTCCTCTACTCACTTGTGCATCATTTGTTCTTTTTTTTTTATTTCCTTGACACCAGGCACTTCATCTTGTTTCTTCTTTGCTATGCCCAGCAGATGACAGCCAGCTAATAAAACTTTTTCCTTTGTTATATTTCTGTGGGACACTCAAGCATAAGCCCCATTGTCTACAAAATCCAGATATCCTCTGGGTGGCAGCCACAAAATTTGTGGAGAGTGTAGAAGCTCTTTTCCATGAGATACCAGTGACTTGGGGCCAGGCAGAGGGAGAAGGAAAAGATGGTGTCCATTGTCCTCTGTCTTTGGAGAGTATTTCAGTAGTCACTTAGATGTGTATTAAATTAGATGCTTTAAGATAAACAAATAAGCCTATTTCCCAGAAATTCTGGATGCTTTTTGTCAGCTGCCTCTGTGCTCAGCAACTCCCTCATGCCCAAGCCCTTTAAGAACCATTTCTCGGTTTATTATGGCCTTGTGGGTCTCCTGCATGCAAGCCCCATTGGCTTTCAAAGCTAGATATTTTGGAAGCTCATCTCTCATGTTTAAGTCTTAAAAGTTGGGGTTCCATCTGTGGGGTTCAAGGCTTTGGCTTCTCAGGGAGAAACTTGGGGTTTTGAGATCCCTCCCAATTGTGGATTCCTGCATTGGGAGTGGGATCGATGAAGAGGTTGTGTTTCAACCTCTCCTATCCACTTCAGTGTAGATTTTCTTGGTTGCTTGATGTGTAGGAGTCACTCAGCTGCTTTTGTTTTGTTTTACAGAGGATATTGTTCCATATGTAGCTGTAGAGTCAGTGTGCTTGTGGGAGAAGGTGAGACAGTATCCTCCTATGTTGCCCTCTTGAACAAGAACCCTCATTTTTTTCTTTTAACTCTTACCACTTTCTAATATAGTATATGTTATTTATCTTGTTTATTATCTGTTTTCCCAATTTAAAATCTATAACAGCAGATAATTTTTTTTTGTCTGTTTTGTTCCCTCCTTTATCTCTAGCAAATAAAATACTACTTGGGGTATAATAGGTGCTCAATTAATTTTTGTTGGAAAAAATGCATGAATGAATGAATTTTTAAAAAAGTATAGAAATACCTTCCACATTGAAGTGATCTGTAGATGGCAAATATTAGAAAATTAGTGTACAGGAAATACTTTGTGTTCTTTTTCATTGAATCTACTTTATATCTACTTTGTTATCTATTTTTAAAAAGTTTTAAAGTCAGAAATCTGAGTTTTAAAGTGCATGCTCCACCAGCAAGAGCACTCCCATGAGCTGTGACTCCACAGGTTGTCAGAACCCAAATCCTGGCCTCACCACTCACTTGTGTTGTAAATTTTGTCCAGTTGCTAACTTTTTAAAGTATCAGTTTTTAATCTGCAAAATAGAAATTAAACTCACTATATTGTAGAAAGATCAACATGGTGAAGGAGTAGGATGTGGAGCTCACCTTCTCTCCACAGATACATCAAGAATACATCTACATGTGGAACGGCTCTCACAGAACATCTACTGAATGCTGGCAGAAGACCTCAGATTTCCAAAAGGGCAAGAAAATCTTCACATAACTGGGTAGGGTAAAAGAAAAAGAAAGAGAGAGAGAGAGAAATCTGGATGGGACCTGGCCCTCTGGGAGGGAGCTGTGAAGGAGGAAATGTTTCCACACACTGGCAAGTCCCCTCACTGTCAGTGATGGGGAGGGGGTGAACTTCAGAGCCTCAGAGGAGAATACAGCAACAGGTGTGTGGAGAGCGAAATGGAGAGAGCCTACACAGCAGGTCAGTTCTGACAAACACTCCCCAGCCTCAGATGCTTGCCCGCTCGACTGCTGGTGCTGGTGGGGGCTGGGTACTGAGGCTCAGGCTTTGGAGGTCAGACTCCAGAGAGAAATTGGGCTTGGCTGTGTGAAGACAGCCTGAGGAGGTCAGAGTGTAGTGTGTCGCAGCTGAGGGAGTCCAGAAAGAAGCCTGGGCCCTCCAGAGAAACAAGGGACCATTGTTGGGGGTTGCACAAGGAGAGGCCCAGGCCTGACATAAAAGCTTCTTCGTATGCTCACAGGTGGCAGGGCACTGCTGACAGGAGCTCCAGGGGCAGGCATGAGCCCAGGCTGCCAACTCGGACCCCAGAGGTTAACAAGAACTGTTACCACTGCTGCTGCTGCCACTGAGGGTCCTGTGAGTTAGAGCAGGTCACAGCCCACACCTTCATGGGAGCCTGTGTGGCCCACCACTGCTGAGGGTCCTGCGATCTGGGGCCAACTTCCTTGGGAGAGCACATGATGCACCCCAGTCTGTTGCAACTTCCTGCTGGCCTCTGCAGCCATAGGCACATCCCAACTGTGGCCGCCTTATCCCTCTCTGGCCTGAATGACTAAGTGTGCCTCAATCAGCTGCTGCTTTAGCCCCCTCTAAACATGCACAGGGAAAAGACACACTGAGGATGGCCTGCACACAGAGGTGGGGCCAAAACCAGAGCTGAGCCCCAGGAGCAGTGGAACTAAGGAAGGGGAATGGAAATCTCTCCTTGCAGCTGCTAAAGCTGCAGATTAAAGCCCCACAACTGAAAACGATCTAGCCTTAAGAGCTGTGGACTTCGGGGGCAAGTACATGCATGAGTTGGGCCAGATCAGAGTCTGAGCTACTCCCACAGTGACCAGAGCAGGTCTAGAGACCTGCTACAGGTATTGGAGAGCCTCCTGGGGATGCAGGAGTTGGCCATGGCTCACTGTGGGGGCAAGGACACTGACAGCTGAGGCCCCAGGGAAATATTATTACTATTTTTGTTTTGTTTTGTTTCTTTGTTGTTGTTTTATTATTTTCTTTTTTCTTTTCTTTTTTAAAATATTTTTTCTATGTTTACTTTACTTTTTCCATTGTTTTGAGTTTTTTTCCTTTTTTTCTCTGTTTTGTTTTGTTTTGACCTTTTTCTTCTTTGACCACTTTTGCGTGTTTGTTTTATTTTTTTTGCATTTTTAAAATTTGCATTCTGCTTCTTATGTTTTTGTTAGGTTTTTTATTGTTTCTTTTTGTTTTGGGGTAATTTGTTTGTTTGGTAGTGTTCTTTTTTTTTCTTTATTTTTCTTTCCTTTTTTTTCTGTGTGTGTTTCTCTGTTTTGGTTTGTTAGTTTTGCTTTTACAATTTGTCTTAGGTTTTCTTTATCTCTTTGTTTTCTTTTCCTTTTTTTGGTGTTGTTGTTGCTGTTTGTTTGGGTCTTGTTATTTGTCTTGGGTTTTGTTTGTCTGTTTTCTCCCCAATCCCCACTTTTTTTTCTTTTTCTCCCCACTGTGTGGCTTGCAGCATCTTTGTTCTGCAGCTAGGGGTCAGGCCTGAGCTTCTGGGGTGGAAACACCAAGTCCAAGATGCTGGAGCACCAGAGAATCTCTGGCCACAGGGAATATTAATTGGTGATAGCTCCCCAAGAAATATCCATCTCGACACCAAGATCAGCTCAACCCAACTGCCTACAGGTTCCAGTGCTGGATGGCTCACTCCAAACAACTAGCAAGACAGGAAAACAACCCCACCCATCAGCAGACAGACTACTTAAAGATGTACTAAGCTCACAGATACCGCAAAACACACCACCTGATGTGGCCCAGCCCATCAGGGGAGCAAGACTCAGCTCCACCCACCAGAACACAGGCAGAAATCCATCCCACTAGGAAGCCTACAAAAGACCCTGGATCAAACTCACCCATGAGGGGGCAGACACCAGAAGCAAAAGGAACTAAAAACCTGCAACCTGTGGAAAGGAGACCTCAAACACAGGAAGTTAAACAAAATAAGATGACAAAGAGATAGATTGCAGATGAAGGAGCAAGGTAAAAACCCACAATATCAAATAAATGAAGAGGAAACAGGCAACCAACCTGAAAAAGAATTCAGAATAATGATAGTAAAGATGATCCAAGATCTCAGGAGTAGAATGGAGGCATGATTGGGAGTATACAAAAAATGTTTAACAAGGACCTAGAAGAAATAAAGAACAAACAGTGATGAACAACACAATAACTGAAATGAAAAATACACTAGAAAGAATCAATAGGAGAAAAACTGAGGCAGAAGAATGGATGAATGAGCTGGAAGATAGAACGATGGAAATAAGTGCCATGGAACAGAAAAAAGAAAAAAGAATGAAAAGAAATGAGGACAGTCTCACAGACATCGGGGAGAAAAATAAATGCACCAACATTCAAATTATAGGGTTCCCAGAAGAAGAAGAGAAAGAGAAAGGGTCTGAGAAAATATTTGAAGAGATTATAGTTGAAACCTTCACTAACATGAGAAAGGAAATAGCCACCAAAGTCCAGGAAGCATAGAGAGTCCCACGCCGGGTAAACCCAAGGAGAAACATGCAGAGACACATATTAATCAAACTAACAAAAATTAAATTCAAAGAAAAAGCATTAAATGCAGCAAGGGAAAAGGGACAAATAACATCCAGGCAACAAAAACCCATAAGGTTAACAGCTGATTTTTCAGCAGAAACTCTGCAGACCAGAAGGGAGTGGCAGGATATGTTTAAAGTGATGAAAAGTAAAAACCTACAACCAAGATTACTCTAGCCAGATGGGATCTCATTCCTATTTGACAGAGAAATCAAAAGCTTTACAGACAAGCAAAAGCTAAGAGAATTCAACACCACCAAACCAGCTCTACAAAAAAAGCTAAAGGAACTCCTGTAGCTGGGAAACACAAGAGAAGAAAAAGGCCTACAAAAGCAAATGGTAAACAATTAAGAAAATTATAACAGGAACACACATATTGATAATTACCTTAAATGTAAATGGATTAAATGCTCCAAACAAATGACACAGGCTGGCTGAATGGATACAAAAACAAGACCCATATATATGTCATCTACAAAAGATCCACTTCAGACTAAGGGACACATACAGACAGAAAGTGAGGGGATGGAAAAACTTCTTGCATGCAAATGGAAATCACAAGAAAGCTGGAGTAGCAATACTCATATCAGACAAAATAGACTTTAAAATAGAGAGTGTTATAAGAGAAGAGGAAGGACATTACATAATGATCTATGGATCAATCCAAGAAGAAGATGTAACAACTATAAATATTTATGCATCCAACATAGGAGCACCTCAATACAGAAGGCAAATGCTAACAGCCATAAAAGGGGAGATCAACAGTAACACAGTAATAGTGCTGGACTTTAACACACTGCTTACACCAATGGATAGATCATCCAGACAGAAAATTAATAAGGAAACACAAGCCTTTAATGAGACATTATAACAGAGAGAATTAATTGATATTTATAGGACACTCTATCCGAAGCAGCAGAATACACTTTCTTCTCTAGTGCACATGGAACATTCTCCAGGATAGATCACATCTTGGATGACAAATCAAACCTTGGTAAACTGAAGAAAATTGAAATCATATCAAGCATTTTTTCTGATGATGATGCTGTGAGGTTAGAAATCAATTAGAGGGGAAAAAACCTGTAAAAACAACAAACAAAAGGAGGCTAAACAATGTGCTACTAAATAATCAAGAGATCACTCAACAAATCAAAGAGTAAATTAAAAAATACCTAGAAACAAATGACAATGAAATCATGATGACCCGAAACCTATGAGATGCAGCAAAAGCAGTTCTAAGAGGGAAGCATATAGAAATATAATCCTACCTCAAGAAACAAGAAATATATCAAATAAACAACCTAAGCTTACACCTAAAGCAACTAGAAAAAGAAGAACAAACAAAACCCAAAGTCAGCAGAAGGAAATAAATCTTAAAGATCAGAGCAGAAATAAATGAAATAGGAATGAGGAAAACAATAGCAAAGATCAATAAAATTAAAGCTGGTTCTTTGAGAAGATAAACAAAATTGATAAACCTTTAGCCAGACTCATTATGGAAAAAAGGGAGAGGACTCAATTCAACAAAAATTGAAATGAAAAAGGAGAAGTTACAACTGACACAGCAGAAATATAAAGGATCATAATAGATGACTACAAGCAACTATATGCCAATAAAAAGGAAAGCCTAGAAGAAATGGACAAATTCTTATAAAGGTACAACCTTCCAAGATGTAACCAGTAAGAAATAGATAATATGAACAGACCAATCACAAGTAATGAAACTGAAACTGTAATTAAAAATCTTCGAACAAACAAAAGTCCAGGGCCAGATGGCTTCACAGGCAAATTCTATCAAACATTTAGAGAAGAGCTAACACCTATCCTTCTCAAACTCTTCCCAAAAATTGCAGAGGAAGGAATACTCCCAAGCTCATTCTATGAGGCCTCCATCACCCTGATACCAAAACCAGACAAAGATATCATAAAAAAAGAAAATTACAGACCAGTATCACTGATGAACATGACACAAAAATCCTCAAAAAGTACTAGCAAAACGAATGCAACAATACATTTAAAGGATCATGCACCATGATCAAGTGAGATTTATACCAGGAATGAAAGGATTCTTCAATATATGAAAATCAATGTGAGACACCATATTAACAAATTAAAGAATAAAAATGATATGATCATCTCAATAGATGCAGAATAAGCTTTTGAGAAATTTCAACACCCATTCATGAAAGAAGCTCTCCAGTAAGTGGACATATAGGGAACCTACCTCAACATGACAAACCCACTGCAAACATCATTCCCAATGGTGAAATTCTGAATGCATTTTCTCTAAGATCAGGAACAAGACAAGAGTGTCCACTCTCGCCACAATTATTCAATATAGTTTTGGAAGTCCTAGCCACAGTAATCATAGAAGAAAAAGATATAAAATGTATCCAAATTGGAAAAGAGAGAGTAAAAGTGTCATTGTTTGCAGATGACATGATAGCATATATAGAGAATCCTAAAGACGTCATGAGAAAAACATTAGAGTTAATTAATCAATTTGGTTAAGCTGCAGAGTATAAAATTAATACACAGAAATCTCTTGCATTCCTATACACTAACAATGAAAGATTGAAAGATAAATTAAGGAAACAACACCATTTACCTTTGCAACAAGAAAATAAAATACCAGGAATAAAACTACCTAAGGAAACAATAGACTTCTACTCAGAATACTATACAATACTGGTGAAAGAAATCAAAGACAACACAAACAGATGGAGAGATATACCATGTCCTTGGATTGGAAGTATCAATATCGTGAAAATAACTATACTACACAAAGCAATCTACAGATTCAATGCAATCCCTATCAAACTACCAATGGCATTTTTCACAGAATTAGAACAAAATATTTTACAATTTGTATGGAAACACAAAAGACCCCAAATAGCAAAAGTAATCTTGAGAAAGTAAAACAGAGCTGGAGGAATCAGGCTCCTTGACTTCAGACTGTACTACAAAGGTACAGTATCAAGACATTATGGTACTGGCACAGAAACAGAAATATAGATCAATGGAACAGGGTAGAAAGCCCAGAGGTAAACCTACACACCTATGGTCAACCAATCTATGACAAAGGAGGCAAGAATAAACAATGGAGAAAAGACAGTCTCTTCCACAGTGCTGCTGGAAAACTGGACAGCTACATGTAAAAGCATGAAATTAGAACACTTCCTAACACCATACACAAAAATAAACTCAAAATGGATTAAAGACCTAAATGTAAGACTGGACACTGTAAAACTCTTAGAGGAAAACATAGGGAGAACACTCTTAGACATAAATCACAGCAAAACCTTTTTTGACCCACCTCCTAGAGTAATGAAAATAAAACCAAAAATAAACAAATGGGACCTAATGAAACTTAAAAGCTTTTGCACAGCAAAGGAAACCATAAACAAGACAAAAAGCACTCAGAATGGGAGAAAATATTTGCCAATGAAGCAGCTGACCAGAGATTAATCTCCAATATGTACAAACAGCTCATGCAGCTCAATATGAAAAAACAAATAACCCAATCAAAATAGGGACAGAAGATATAAATAGACATTTCTCCAAAGAAGACTTATGGATGGCGAAGAAGCATGTGAAAAGATGCTCAGCATCGCTAATTACTAGAGAAATGCAAATCAAAACTACAATGAGGTATCACCTCACACCAGTCAGAATTGCCATCATCAAAATATCTAATAACAATAAATGCTGGAGAGGGTGTGTATAAAAGGGAGCCCTCTTGCACTGTTAGTGGGAAAGTGAGTTGATGCAGCCACTATGGAGAACAGTACAGAAGTTCCTTAAAAACTAAAAATAGGGCTACCATATGACCCAGAAATCCTGCTTCTGGGCTTATACCCTCGGAAAACCATAATTCACAGACACATACATCCCAATATTCATTGCAGCACTATTTACGATAGCCAGGAGATGGAAGCAACCTAAATGTCCATCAACAGATGAATGCGTAAAGAATATGTGGTACATTCATACAATGGAATATTATTGAATCATAAAAAGGAACAAAATTGGGTCATTTGTAAAGGCATGGATGGACCTGGATACTTTCATACAGAGTGAAGTAAGCCAGAAAGAGAAAAATAAATATCATATATTAATGCATATATGTGGAATCTAGAAAAATTGTACAGATGAACCTATTTGTAAAGAAGAAATAGAGACATAGATGCAGAGAACAAACGTGTGACCACCAGAGGGGGAAAGAGGGTGTGTGATGAATTGGGAGATTGGGAATGACATACATACGGTACTGGGTATGAAACAGATAACTAGTGAGGACCTGCTCTGTAGCTCGGGGAACTCTACTTAGTGCTCTGTGGTGACCTGGATGGGAGGTAAATCCAAAAGGGAGGGGATATGTGTATACATATGGCTGGTTCACTTCAGTGTGCAGAAGGTGCTAGCACAACATTGTAAAGCAAATATATCCCAATAAAAGATAAATATATAAAAAATAAAATAATAAGACCATATATTTAAAAACAAAACAAAACAAAAAACACATATTGTACACGTTACACCTTTTGAAAATCTCCCATGGTTCTTAAACATTCTGTTTTTAGCTTTTTTGTTTTTCATTCCTTTTTCTCTTAGTATTTCACTTTGGGAAGTTTGTGCTGACATAGACTCAGGCTCATTGGTTCTTTCCTCAGCTATTTCAAGTCTACTGATGAGCACATCAAAAGCATTCTTCATTTCTGTTAGTGTTTTTGATTCCTAGCATTTCCTTTTGGTTCTTTATTAAGGTTACCAAATCTCTGCTTACATTGCACATCTGTTCCTGTATGTTGTCAACTATTTTCATTACAGCTCTTAACATATTAATCATAGTGATCTTACCTTCCCTGTCTGATAATTCCAACCTCTCTCTCATATCTGAATCTGGTTTTGATGATTGCTTTGTCTCTTCAGACTGCTTTTTTCCTGTCTTTTGGCATGCCTTGCAATATGTTTCAGAAAGTGAGTCATGTGGTGCTGGGTAATAGATAAATAGGATTTAGTGTTAGAGTTTAAGTTAATCTGTCTAGGAGTTGGGTTGTGTTTAATGTTTGCTAAAGCTGTTATGTTGGAGATTTCAAATTCTTCTATGGTCCTGTTTTTGTCTCTCTCTTGACTGTGGGCTTCCCTTTGTACTCCTCAGAAGGAATCTGCATCTTGAAGCTCTTTCAGCTGTAATCCACTGTTGTTATACTGGAGCCCTCTTTGATGCTGGTAAGGTGTGAGATAGGGGAAGTATTGTATAATTTTAGGATTAAATTTTATTGAGCCTGTTTTTAGAGCTGTGACAATCACAAGTTTTTATCCAGTAGCACAGTTTTTCTCCCGTTGGATGAGACAAGAAGATCAGAGGGGACTGGAGAAGGAGGCATGTCCTTACCCCAGGTGGGTTAAGGTTCTGGTAAAATCTTTACTCCTGGAGGCTAGGTACTTGTTATGAAAACTGTTCTGTTCCTATTCCACAATAATTATTCTTATCTTTTGGTTGCCTGAGAAACTCACCTTAAGAATTTTGTGGCATTCCTGGATGTAAAGCCCATGAATATTTTTTCCTCACTAAGACTGTCCCTAGGAAGTTCTCATTCTCATGTTAGTCCACACTCAATCTCCAGCAATTTGCCAAAATTAGCATTTAAGTGCTCCAAGCAGCTAATGGTTCCAATAGCTTGTACTCTGTGTAAGTAAATCTTGGCTATTACCCTCTGGGTTGTCTTGTCTTCTTCAGATTTAAGGGTGAAAGTTTGTCCTATAATCTCAGTTTCCTAATGGGTACTAGAAAAATCATTGGTTTCCAAGTTTTTTAGCTTTTTCTTATTGTAATGATGGGAATGATGACTTCTAAGTTTTTTACAGGTCAGAGCTGAAACTGAAAGTAAATAAATTCAATTTTTAATATATTAAATTTGAGGTTCATCTAGTATATCTAAATGAATTTTTTGCTAGAAGAAGAAAAGTTCTTTTCTTTGCATTTTGAAATATTCAGCTCCTCCCTGGAATTATGGAATCCTTGAAAAGAGAGTAGAACATATAGTCTTTCATTTGTATATTGGAAGAGAAAATATTGTCAACGTTTTAAAGGATTAAGTCATTCTACTGATTCTGTTTTAACTATGCATGAGCTTAGGATGGTTAGTCTTGACCAATAGTTTGTGAATTTCTATGGAATAAATTACAGCAGTGAGCCCTTTTGCTTAATTACCTCTATTTTTAATGACTTGGAAAAGGACCCACCAACATGGGACTGTAATAAATGTTTTGTTGTCCTGTTTAATAAATGTATGAGATGCTCTTAAGAAGTAGAGATGAAATGAATGGCTTCTTGAAGCATCAGTTGTCCTCCAGCGTCTGATAAATAAGCTTGTGCTTCTATATATACTCACTACTTTATGTCAAACTCCTTACCCTCAATGTAGTTTCTCAAGCCACTATCACCTTTCTTCTCCTTCACTGACCTATTGCCCTCTGCCATAAAATCTATAAAGAATTACCTTCTCTTGAGGATAAAATAAGGGGGGGTTGTGCACATGTGCACACACACAACCTTGATCTAGCTACTGATCTAAGTTCAATTTTTTTCATTTTTAATAAACTTTTTCAAATGACAAACTTTGTCTAGTTCATTCCATGTTTTATACCAACATCATTCCATAATCACTGTGAGATATTGTCTTAGTTCAGGCTGATATAACAAAAATATCATAGAGTGGGAAGCTTAAAAAACAAACATTTCTGTTTCAGTTCTGAGAGCTGGAAGTCCAAGATCAGCATGTCAGCATGATCAGGTTCTTGGTGAAGGCCCTCTTCCTGCTTTCTAGTTGTTTCCTCACATGGCAGAGAGAGGGAGCTCTAGTCTCTTTTACTTCTTATAAGGACACTAATCCCATCATAAGGGTTCCACCCTCATTACCCTGTCTACCCAATTACCTCCCAAAAGTCCCACCTCCTAATACCATCCCATTGGGTGTTAGGGTTTCAACATATAAATTTTGGGGTTGACCAAAACATGCAGTCCATAACAGATACGTTCACCCAGAACTACTCAATTAAAACATTGTTCTTAATCTTATTTAGTGTGAATGTGCATGAAAGGAAGAAGAGAAGGCTATAAATTAATGTCAGACCTGAATTCTTTTTTTTTAATTGAAATACAGTTGATTTACAATGTTGTGTCAATCTTTGCTACACAGAAAAGTGACTCAGTTTTACACATATATGTATTCCTTTTTTAATATTATTTTCCATTATGGTTTATCCCATAGTTCCCTGTACTATACAGTAAGACCTTGTTTATCCATTCTAAATGTAATAGTTTGCATCTACTGAATTCTTCTTCTGACTTGAGCACTAAGTCTGTATGACCTTAGGCAAGTTACTTTCCACAGAACTTGGTACTCTTCAGTAAAAAAAAGAACTTAGGATTCTGAGTACTGTATCAGTATAAAAAAGGTTATTAGAGAGTAAATGAGGCTATAGGGTATCATAGAGACAAAGAGTGAGTTTATTATTAAATAAAAATCTCTGCATAATGAACACTAAATAATACAGAAAGGGAATGGAGGTTAGTTTGAAAAATGATAAAACTAATATATTTTTCTCATGTTTTTCACTAAAGAGAAGAAAATTAACCATTGCTTAGAGCATTTTCTGTAAAAAATAAGAATTATGCTTGAAACTGGAACAAAAAATTTCTATTTGTTCCAGGACATTCAAGGACAAGTCATCCACTTACCCTCAGAGATTTAGTTTTCAAAATAATCCTTCTTTGCTTGGCTGGAAGCTCTCTGTGAGGCTTTCAGCACTGGTACTTCTCTGACAAGATTACTATAGCCATTTCCCTATGGTCTTCAGCTACCCACTGGAGGGTAGAGTTTGAAAGAAGTAAGCAATCTCTTGGTTCTAGAAACTTCAACCTCATAGTTAAAACTGGAAGTCCATTGAAAGTAAGCATGGTCATATATACCAATTCTAATTTTAAAAAATTAGCTTTCATTTTGTGACTCTAACTGATCTTAAGAGTGAGAGATGTTTCAAAAGACTCTTGCTTTTCCTTTCATTGCTCTCCTGCACTCCCAGGAAAGCAGAACAGGAAACAGCGTCATGGTATCAACCCTGTCCTTTAATATTCTAATTTCTTGAACAGTTCAGGGGTTGTGGAGCTGGAGAGGAAGTTCAAGTTCCTGGATGGCACTTTCCAGGGGCAGGCAGTACAAGTTTTGAAAGGTCTCCGAGTCTGAAACCCAGGAATGCGATTTATCTGGCTTATCTGAAGTTACTTTATATGAACACAAGGCCAGGGTATAGAAATGTAGGAGAGAAGAAGCATTTCTAAAAGGAATTTTGTGGTCCAGAGAAGTAAACCTAGGTTCTGAGATGGGGGTCTATGTACACAGACAAGATATCACAAAGTAAATTTGGGAAATACAATATGTATACATGAACATACCCCAGGATGAAGCTGAAATGTGTCAAGGCTAGAGAATAATGTGAGTACTGAGAAAGTCAGACAAGGTTTTATTAGACAGGCCCCTTTCATTATCACTGTCTCTCTTCAGTGTCTGATGCCCAAGTCATAGTGGATCTTAATGACATTATACTCAAGTTTTATTACTCTAGTCCTTGTTCACTCTTCCTTCAGCATCTCAGACCTAAGATTATATAACAGCCATATACAGCATTGGTTTGTGCCATTTTAAATGATTCTGTTAAACTTGAAACATTTATTGAGGGCCTACTGTGTCATTGCATTCATTTAAAATTAGACACAGGTCATCACCTTCTAGTAGTATAAGCTATAATGGGGAGTTATATCATAAAATAAAAACTCTGATTTAAGATAGACTGAGATAAATATTATAGTATTTTTCTTTAAAAAAAGAAAAGAGCTATGGGACCATGGGAATACTAACATTGCTTAAACCTCTATGGTGATTTATAACACATTATTTACATCGTAAAATGGAGCTAGTAGGACCTCACACATCAGAATTCAATGAAATAATACTCAAGGGATTAACACTGTACCTGGACCAAACAATCAACTAATATCGGTTTTTATAATTATTTTTTGTGAATTTTTATTTGGAAAGGTTTTTAGAGGTGGCTCTTCTGTTTTTGGAAAGATAAGCAGATTTGGGGGCTTTCTCCTTTGTGTTTCTGTAACCCTTTGTACATGATTTCATTATAACACTTACCACACCACTGTAATTGTTTGCTTAATTATCTGTTTCCACTGATGGAATGTGTGCTCCTGAAGGAGAGGCATCATGCTCTATTTGTTTTCAATCTCCAAAGTTTAGCACGGAGCTTGGTACACAGTAAGAGTTTAATAAATGTTAAATGAATGTTATTTAACTTCTGTAATTGTGTGCTGTTTCCATACAGAGAGGGCCAGAGTGGCATAGGTTGAAATGTGTCTCCAAAGCTTATTGGTGTTGTTGTTTTGCTGTCATCTGTGGCAGTGTCTCAAAGATTCAGATGTGTTTTCACACTTCATTTCACCCTGTGAACAATCTATTCTTTATTAGCTCACCATAAAGAAATAAATTTGGAATGCAGCTGTTCTCCATTACTCTCCTATACCCCACTCACTGAGGCTGAATCTCTGTGAATGTTGTCCTCCCATCAAAGGCAGACAAATCTCTGGAGCTTGATTAGTTCAGGGATAGAGGGCAGGCAGCAGTGTCAGAGAATGGGAGGCATGAGACAGGAGAATCCAGTTCTGTTCCTGGGGAGACACTATGAAGCCTCATGATTCTTGGCTTAAATGAGAAAGCCAGGCAATTCTATCATGCTCATACCATACTGAATCCTTACTCATTGGTAAAACTGGAGAAGGTGACCATGCACATTTCTATAGACTGTTTTAATAAAACAGCACATATAAAACTATTTTGTGAAATATGAAACAGTAGACAACACAGTATAACATTAGTTGTTATTACTCTACCTACATATTGGTTCCAGTCAGCTCCTGAAGAAAGTGTGGTCACTTGCAAAATTTAAAACTTACTCTGAATATTTTTAAGGTTCACAGCTTCTCTGCTGACACATTATTTTTGAGGTTCTGCAGGGCAGAGTGATTGGTCTACTGGTGGCTGCTGCCCTGGTCACAGAGGCATGGCCTCTCTGTGTGCTGTCCCAGATGCTGTAGGTCACTTGCTGCACAGCAGACTGGTTGGTATTGGTGGCTGAGCTTTCTGGATGCCGTACTGGATAATGACGTGTGCTGGGACTGGAGAAGTGACTTTCTCCCTTTTGAGTTCCACTTTTGTTAGAGGGATTTTGAGGTGGCAGCTCGTGCCCCAATGTGTTGCAGTTTCCTAAAACACTCAGAGTCGAGATCAAAGTTCTGTGGACCGATTTAGGTAAACAGAATCTCTCTGGCTCTGAATTCCACTCCCTCTTTTTTATTCCTGAGGCAAGCTGTTTATGTCTGGATCATTTTCTACTTAATGATGAATGGTTATGTCCCAAGAATCCCTTCCATCCCATGCCTAACCTTCTCCACCCTCTAAAAAAATTGGAAAGAGACTTTGGTCGGACAGTGTTAACAGTCATACCTAGGTTATATCTGACTACTTTGCAACTTTTCTCTGGAGTCATTTCAGGAACTGTGTGGTGTTTTGTAAGGCCTGTCCTACCAGTTCATCTAACATATCTTAAACTTCAACACTGGCCTTTACAAAATTGTGGCTGATGGCTGTACACTGGAACACATAAAAATATGTAAAGGGCTTCCCTGGTGGCGCAGTGGTTGGAAGTCAGCCTGCCGATGTAGGTGCCCTGGTCCGGGAAGATCCCACATGCCATGCGGAGCAGTTAGGCCCGTGAGCCATGGCTGCCCAGCCTGCGCGTCCGGAGCCTGTGCTCCGCAACGGGAGAGGCCACAACAGTGAGAGGCCCGGGTACCGCAAAAAAAAAATGTGTAAAGATTTCTAATATTTTAAGAAAGTGATGTTGTACATAATGATATTCATCCACACCAAAGGATGTGAGGAATAGTCATTAGAGAGGAGTCTGTGTGTTAGAGGAATTGACCAACTCTATACCTTTGGAGAATCTTCATTGCTGCTTGCCTGACTCTGTATGTATACACAAGGAAGGTAAGCCGTGGTTAGGTATGGTTAATCACATTTGTTAATGGCAGACAATCCTAAACAAAATCTCAGGACTTGGTGAAGTTAATGATGAAGCTAATCTCCCTCTGTGAGATCCTGTTGCTCCAAGAACTTGCTAATATGGTCTTTATATTAAGAATATTGCATAACTAACTTCTGATACATATGTATTTATCTTTTCTACTTGCCTTGAATATAAAGTGAAAAGAAGAATTCCATTTTCCCACTTCTGTGTCTCCCAGATACATAAAGCATTCTATATAGAGTTTTGCTTACTAGAACCTGACCTGTTGAATAAAGTGTCCTAGAAAAGTATAAAAAGCACCTATTGACATTTTGCTATTGACGGTGTCCTGAATACATTGAAGGTTTCTTAAAAGACCTAAGACCACATTCTTATGGGGAGAAAAAATGTTTTCTTGGGATTATATCATCCTACCCACAATGGTTAGAGGCTATTAGTATTCCAAACTCACTTGTGTTGCTATGTAGAACAGCTGCACCTGCAAATTTGCTGTTTTGGTGACACTGGCCCTTTTAATGAACCTGCAGGAAGGAAAAAAAATCATGCCAATAGAGTACAAACTCTTATACAAAATGTACTTCAGAATTATCAGTTTGATTTTGCCATCTTTGCTTTCAGATGAGAATAGCAACCTAAACAATTGAAAAGGTAGATACATTTAAAAAATTGGTTTTTTTTAAGGATTTGTGTCAATCCAACTGTAAAAGTTGTGTAAGACAATATTAAATGGAGAACTTAGGGTAAATTTTATTTAAGACTGAAGGAAAACACATCTTTGTTAATTACTAACCAATGTTCAATCTACTGGGGACTGATTACCTCTTTGAACATTTTGTAGATCATCCCTTTCTTCTGAGTTTCTAATTAGCTGCCTCTGAGGGGTAGTGACAGTGATTCACACAGTAAAGTTGTTTTAGCATTGAAAGATTATGTCACATTTAGATAAGTGCCATTTGTTATAAGCATAAAAATCACTCAGGATGAATACAATTGCACATTCCAGTCACAATGTGCACATTCCAGTCACAATCTTTTCCCAAACAGTAAAGCTAACCCCTGAACTGGAGTTATGGTGACTTTTCTAAAATGTTCTAGAGAAAAATATATATCCTTTCTCAAAGGCAGCCTTTGCTCTTAGAGAAGCACGTTATGGGATAAAGGACATTGTTCCACATTTGAAAAGTCCTTTTAAATGTTATTAAAAATATATATAGCTGACCACTTAACAAAATTTTTCTACTTCAATTTATGAGTGTTGATATAGTAAAAGCAAATTGTTTAAGGATGCTTCAATATTTGTATATTCAACTTCAGAAGCTTTCTAGGAGGATAATATACCTTCATGCATTTAAATTATGTATTATATCATAAAAACTGGGAATGTTCTGAAGAGATGGTAAGTGAAATGTTAGCTTCAGCTCTTGGATAATGAGGTCATTGAACAGAGAAGATAATTTGAACAAATTATCTTGAGAGTTCAAATGATGTAAATTTGTTTTTTGTGTATGATTCAATCCTTTTCAGGCAGAACAGAAAGTACCTATCAGAGATTTTTAAGAACCTGTCAAATAATTGTAGTGATATGATGTATAAGCCTAAAACTGTGAATCTATTATATATAGTGGACTCGGTTAATGTGGTTAACTAACCAGTAATAGTATTATTTTTCCCTTAAGCAGCATAGGTGTTTTTGAACATATTTGTTTGTAAATATTTTTAATGGTATTTTAGATGTCCAGCTCTACAGCAGTATTGAGTAGTACAATTCAGTAAGTTATTTGGAAAGCATACTACAAGAGGCTAAGCACTGTGGTTGGTAGGTAGGTAGGAAATTTAAGGTTATCAACACAAAGAAAACATACACTTGTCCTAAGGAAATTTGTGATCTTAAATGGGAGATCTACAGCACATCTCAAAGGACAGTGTGCTATAGAGTACACATAGAGCACAGAGGAAGGGGGATATTATCTGAATTTTTCAGAATACTTTATCTTCCATCTTAATTTGAGTTATGCAAGGTTATCCTTTGGAAACTACTTTCATTTCCTTTGATATAATGTTGAGAACATTTTGGGCAGGGAAGAAAATTCCCCCCAAAATTTTCACCTAAAACATCTATTGCTAGCTTTACTGAAGACTTTTTTAACTAAACTACCACATCAGCTTTCCATTTTATTTGCCAGTGTAATCAGGTGAATCATGTATTTGCTAAAATCACTGCTTCATAAGTGTTTCATAAGAAAGCACCTAAAATAATCATGAAGCATATATATAGTTTTGTACAGTTCCTAAATATACAGTTGTCAAAATTAGTTTAACATATTACTGATCTCTTTCTTCATTTAATTCTCAAATTTTCTTCATATTCCTTCCATCTATAGTCTCTTGACATTAAGTAAAACAAGTTTGAACACCTCCTCTCCGCCCCCATCTCCTTTTTCTGTATTTTGGTGGCTCCTTGCCAGCATCTGCAGCTCTGTCACAGCTGGGCTGGATTCCCGGCAGGTGTTGATCATAAGCTGACTTGGAATTTTCTCTGAAGTGCTTGGGTTATTAGAATGTGGGCCAAATGGACATCACACACCACGGTGTGGTGCAAGTCCTAGTTCTCCATTTGATCTTACTTTGATATGAAGAATAGCTTCAAAGAAACATACAAAAAAGACTCTCCTGAGAAATAGGCACACAGATTGTTCAAGCTGATTCAGTACTAACAACTGTGGTTTAATTTCAGGCTTGCCATATTACCTTTAGTTTATTTGTCTTGATAGGTTTTTAATGAAGGAGCTGTATTACCATGTTATATAATAGAGTTGATCTTAATTAAGTCACTGAACAGTATTGGTCATATGAGAATAAGATATTTTTCTGGTCAAAGATTCATATTTCATTATCACCTGCATTATTATGAACTAGAATTTCCTTCTTAGTATGTCCTTTGTTGTAGTTTTTACAATACTACTGGTTTTTTTTTGTTTTTTTTTTTGCGTTACGTGGGCCTCTCACTGTTGTGGCCTCTCCCATTGCAGAGCACAGGCTCAGCGAGCCCGCTCTGTGGCATGTGGGATCTTCCCGGACCGGGGCACGAATCCGTGTCCCCTGCATCGGCAGGCGGACTCTCAACCACTGCACCACCAGGGAAGCCCAATACTACTGGTTTTTAAATTTTATTTATTTGTAATATTAAGGGCTGAGTAGGCTAAGATGGATGTGGGATGTAGCTAAAACAGTGCTTGGTGAGAAATTATAAAATATCAGTAGATGCTTTATCAGAAAAGATATGATATATATATACACACACACACACACACACACACACACACACACACACACACTAGGTACCACAGTTCCTTGCATCATGCTTCTTAATTTTAATGACATTTATGAATTAAGAAGTAATATCATATCAAATTTAAAGATGAGGTACTGAGGTTTGAAGAAATTGAATAGTTTGCTTAATGTCACTCAGTTAGTAAGTGGTAGAAGTATGATTCAGACTCATCAATAACTATTAAAAATACATTAATAGATATGGCCTAATGATTCAGGAGTCAAATGGTATCAACGTGAAAAAGCAGCATTGGAAATCACTGATTATAATGTTAAGAGAGAAAGCAGATAATATAATTCTGAGGAATGATGCAGAATAGTTTTGATAAACACATCTAATTCATTAATAGTGTGTTATGTTGACATGTTCAAAGCTGTTTCTCGAGGCTTTTCCTTTCATATTTCAAAATTGTATTTGTTCTGCTTTCTTGAGCCATCACGAGGATTTAGAACACTTACAGTCCCCCATTCTACTTTCCCTATCTTCATCCATCCAACACATTTATAGCTCCAACCACAATTGTTCATAAAATTAATGTATGATGTTTATAATTTTAGGACTATGTTCCACCATTTTGTTCTGCTTTTTTTTTTTGGTTTTATTTTATTTTTCTACTAAATTCTCCCTTCCATTTTTCTTACGGCTTCCCTTCATTGCAAAAACTTTTTTCCCTGTCTGTTTTCTCTGCTTGGAATATTCTCCCTTCCTTTTCCAACTCTGTCTCCCTACTGTTTCCTACCACCTTAACTTTATGGCTTCATAGGCATCCTTCATGTCCTGACTTAAATTTCATCTCAGTGAAATTTTCTCTAACACTCTGCAGTTTCCTAACCCTATTGTTAGCTGTCATTTCACCTCCTTCCTTTTCTCTATTTCTCTTATAACTGTGCTCATTTATACATATGTATATAATGATATACATCTAGAATCTGGCACATATTTATACCTCAGGAAGAACCAATAAATTGATGAGTGAATGAACAAAGGAATGCATGATTTAAATTGCTTGATACATTCCAAAGAACCATGGAAAGAATAATATATCAGAATTAAAGTGCAAGAACATGGCAGTTGCACTGGCAGGTAAGAGTGTAATATAGTGATTATGATTTGCAATATAACTTGAAAAACTGACTAAAATTTTTTTCTCAAGAAAATCTGTTTATTATTCTCTCACCAAAACATATACTTATCTTTCCCCTGCTCCAGATCTAATGTTTTAAGTCTCTTTAAAGTTGCTGAGGCCTGAGAGATGATTTTCTGGCAAGCATATGGTAAAATAAATTGAAGTTAGGCTTTGAGAATTCTCTGAACATCAATATGGTCAAAGCTCTGTCAGCTGGGGAGAATTCTTCTTTCCCCCTGAGAAGTGCTTTGGATTCTTTTGGATTTAACTTCAGCCACAATTTCATTAAGTTCCTCTTCAGCAGTTTCTGGTAAATTGTGCTGAAAATTAGCAAACATTTCAATAATGCAGGCTGGGAAATTCAGTACATAATTTTAAAAGTATTTTATTTCAATAATAATGTCTTGACAATTTTGCTTAGCCATTGTATTCTTTGTTGGTTTTAATTGAACACTGACAAGCTTGATTGCAGGTCAGTGCAGTAAGTCCCAGCAGCAATGGACTGAGTGATTTGGAAAATTATACCACTGGAAATAAGGAAATATAAGAAAGAAGCCATCATAGAAATCCACTAAAGTCATATAAAAGGAAATTCTAACTGTATTAACTTTTATAGAAATACAGCATAAAACAAATACATGTGAACATCATACTGTATAACTCAATGAATTTTAACAGGTAAATACACCTATATAATAAGCAGGTGGTTCAAGTAGTAAAACACTACTACTACCCAGGAACCTCCTTCCTGAACTCTTCTAGTCATTATCCCCACCTAACATAGCTACCATTGTGCTTTATATCAAAATAGATTAGTTTGCTCATTTTTGATCTTTGTGTAAAAGGAAATTATAATAGGTACTGTTCTGCTGACTTGTTTCACTCAACATTATGATATTGTGCAATTTATTGCACAATAAATGATGATAGTAGCAATTGCTACAAATTGCTATGATAGAGTAGCAATTTATTTTCATTGCTATGTAGTATTTAATTGGATGAATATACCATTATTAATTTAGTCATTCTACAGTTAATGGGCATACAGGTTATTTGGTTATTTCAGTTTGGGGAAATTATAAATACTGGCATCAACCTTTTCATATATATCTCTTGCAGCTCACATTAGTCATATTTAGGGGGAGAATTGTTTCTTCACAGATTACATGGACATTCAGTTTTAAGAAATTCTGCCACATAATACTTCCAAAATTATATACTATTGGGTTGGCCAAAAAGTGCTTTTGGTTTTTAAGTAAAAATAAAAGACACATTTTTCATTTTTACCAAGAACTTTATGAACAATATATTCACTGTTTTGTTCCACTACCTTCTGCCATTTTTCAGGCAACTTCATAATTCCATCCTCCCAAAACTTTTTATATTTTTGAGCAAAGAACTGTTCCAGGTGCTTTTGCAGTCTTCCAGGGAATTGGAATTTTTCCATTAAAATAATTTTGTAAAGACAGAAATAAATGGAAATCCAAAGGTGCAATGTCTGCTGAATACAGCGGATGAATCAGAACTTCCCAGCCAAGACGTAACAGTTTTTGCCGGGTCATCAAAGAAACATGCAATCTTGCATTATCCTGATGGAAGATTATGCGTTTTCTGTTGACCAATTCTGGATGCTTTTCGTCGACTGCTGCTTTCAGTTGGTCTAATTGGGAGCAGTACTTGTTGGAATTAATCATTTGGTTTTCCGAAAGGAGCTCATAATAGGGGACTCCCTTCCAATCCCACCACGTACACAACATCACCTTCTTTGGATGAAGACCACCTGTGGCGTGGTTGGTGGTGGTTTATTTCGCTTGCCCCACAATCTCTTCTGTTCCACATTATTGTACAGTATCCACTTTTCGTCACCTGTCAAAATTTGTTTTAAAACCGGAATGTTTTCATTACGTTTAAGTAGAGAATCTCATGCGGAAATACAGTCAAGAAGGTTTTTTTTTTTTTTACTTAATTTATGTGGAACCCAAACATCAAAGTGATTAACATAACCAAGCTGGTGCAAATGATTTTCAGTTCTTGATTTGGATATTTTCAGTATGTTGGCTATCTCCCGCCTGGCATAATGTTGATTGTTTTCAGTTAATGTCTCGATTTGATTATTGTCAACTTTAACTGATCTACCTGACCGTGGAGCATTGTCCAGCGAGAAATCTCCAGCACAAAACTCTGCAAACCACTTTTGACATGTTTGATCAGTTGCAACACCTTTTCCACACACTGCACAAATTTTTTTTTTTTTTGCATTTCAGTTGCATGTTTACATTTCTTGAAATAATAAAGCATAATATGCCAAAAATGTTGCTTTTTTCTTCCATCTTTAATATTAAAATGGCTACACAAAAATTCACCAATTTTGGTAAGTCTTTTTTTAAATGCAGCTGATATGACAGCTGTCACATTGTCATTGTTTTGAGTGAAGTTAAAGACAACTAAGTGCTTACCAGAGCCATCTTATGGAAAAAAACTGAATGAAACTTTTGGCCAACTCAATATTTATTTTTCTGCCAACAGAGCCTGAGAGCTCCAGTTGCTTCACAGCTTTGCTGAGATTTAATAATTTTCATAGTTTTTACTTTTGCCATTTGGGTGCATGGGTAGTTATAACTCATTGTTGTTTAAATTTTGTACTGATAAATTTTTTTATCAGTATTTAAAAATAGCATTGTCTGTCTCTATCTTGTTGGCTTGAGTAGTTCTTTTTATATTCTGGATCTGTGCTGTCTGATTTGGTAGACACTAACCACATATGGCTATTGAGCAATGGAAAATGGCTTCACTGAACTGAGGTTTCACATTATATTTCAATTGCTCAGTGCTGTTCTTGAAGAAAAATCTTCATCAACTATATGTTCTACAGCTATTTTCTCCCATTACATGGCTTTCGTTTTCACTCTTAGTGGCTTCTTTTGCTCAAAAAAAGTCTTTCATTTTAACAAATCTAGAGTTTCAATTTTTCCTTGGTGATTATTGCTCTTTGGGCCTGTTTAAAATTTTTTGCCTACTTCAAGAACATAAAAATATTTTGCAGTTAATCTTGTGGAGGTTTTATTGTTTTACTTTTTACATTAAATCTATAATCCATCTGAAAATAACATTTTGTTTTCATGTGACTTAAGAATCAAAATTAGTTTCTTTTAAAATTAATTTTTTTAAGATAATTATAGATTCACATGTAGTTGTAAGAAATAAGACCCTGTGTACATGTAACTCAAACCATTTTTCAAAACTATAGTACAGTTTCATAGTCAGGATATTAACACTGATGCAGGTAAGATATAGAACTTTTGTCACACCAAAGGGACCCTCATGTTGCCCTGTTATAGCCATCCCTTGCATGTCTACCTACATTCTCATGTTACTAACTCTTTGCAACCACTAATTAATTCTCCATTTCTATAATTTGTCACTTCAAGATTGCTATATAGATGGAATTGTATAGTATGTAACCTTTGGGATAGGGTATTCTCTCTTAGGAGACTGCTCTGGAGATTCATCCAGGTTGTTTCATGTAATTATACAGGTTTTTGCATGAACATAATTTTCAAGCTCAACAGTGCAATGGCCAGATTTTATGATAGTTGTTTTTTTAAGAAACACCCAAACTCTTTCAGAGTTTGACATTCTCCCAAAAATGTATGAGTGATCTAGTTTCTCCACATTATCACCAGCATTTAGTGTTATTAGTTCTTATTTTAGCCATTTTGATGAGCGAGTAGTTGTACCTCACTGTGATTTTAATTTGCAATTTATTAATTGCTAATGAGTTGACATCGTTTCATGTGCTTCTTGGAAATCTGTATGTCCTCTTTGGTGAAAAGCCTGTTCATGTCTCTGTCCATCTTCTATTTTTTTCTTTTTTTGTCGTTGTTGAGTTTGAGAGCTATTTTTAAGTTCTATATATATGTTGTTTTAGGGTTCCCTAGAATAATAGAATGAATAGAATGTGTATATATATACATATTTGCTTGTTTGTTTATTTAAAGGAATCATCTCACATGGTTACAGAGGTTAACAAGTCCCAAGATCCGCAGGGTGAGACAAGCAGCTGGAGACCCAGGAAAACCCATGCTGTAATTCCAGTCCTAAGGTTAGCAGCTTCTAGATCTGGGAAGAGACAATGTTTCAGGTCAAGCCCAAATGCAGAAATATACAGATGTCCCATTTCAAAATCAGTCAAACAGGAGAAATTCTCTCTTACATGGGGAAGAGGTCAGGCTTTTTTTTTTTTTTTCCTTTTGTGGTACGCAGGCCTCTCACTGTTGTGGCCTCTCCCGTCGCGGAGCACAGGCTCTGGACGCACAGGCTCAGCGGTCATGGCTCACGGGCCCAGCCGCTTCACGGCATGCGGTATCCTCCCGGACCGGTGCACGAACCCGTGTCCCCTGCATTGGCAGGCCGACTCTCAACCACTGCGCCACCAGGGAAGACCCTGTTAGTAGATGTTTTGATCACAATGTTTCCTCTTAGCATTATGCTATTGGTGTCAAGTCTGTGTTGTATGAGTTCCTTATATTTTGGATATTAACCCCTTATCAGATATGTAGTTTGAAAATATATATATCTTTCATTGTGCAGGTTGGCTTTTCATTTGGTTATTTCTTTTGCTGTTGAGAAGTTTCTTATTTTGATGTATTTCCACCAGTTTATTTTTGTCTTTGTTGCTCTTGATGTTATATCCACAAACTTACTTTCAAAATCAATGTCAAGAAGATTTTTCTTTATTTTTTTCCTAGGAATTTTACAGTCTCATTCTTACATTTGAGTATTTAATCCGTTTTAAGTTAATTTTTGTGAGTGGTGTAAGGTAGGTGTCCAATATCATTCTTTGCAAGTGAATACCCAGTTTTCCCAATGCCATTTATTAAAGAGACTATCTTTTCCCCATTAAGTAGTATTGGCTTCCTTGTTAAATATTAGCTGACTGTATAGGCATGCATTTATTTTTAGGCTGTTGATTGTGTGCTATTTGTCTATGTGTGTTTTTCTGTCCATACCATACTGTTTAGATAACTGTAGCTTTGTAGTATACATTGAAATCTGGAAAGTTAATGACTGCAGCTTTTTTCTTTTGCAGGATTATATCTGCTATTTGGGGTATTTGCATTTCATAAATTTTAAGATTTATAATTGAAGTATAGTTGATTTACATTATTGGCATTAGTTTCAGGTATACAACATAGTGATTCAGTTTTTTTTTTTAGATTATATTCCATTATAAGTTATTACAAGATATTGGATATAATTCCCTGTGCTATGCAGTACATCCTTGTTGATTATCTATTTTATGTATAATAGTTTGTGCCTGTTAATCCCATACTCCTAATTTGTCCTTATCACCACGCTTTCCCCTTTGGTAACCATGAGTTTGCCTTCTATCCCTGTGAGTCTGTTTCTGTTTTGTATATAGATGTATTTTTATTATTTTTAGATTCCATATACAAGTGATACCATATAGTATTTGTCTTTCTCTGACTTATTTCACTAAGCATAATATTCTCCAGGTCCACTCATGTTTATGCAATTGGAAATATTTCCTTCTTTTTATGGCTGAGTAATAGTCCATTATATATATATATATATATATATATATATATACAATTGATATTTCTTTATCAATATTCTTAAGCCAGTTGTCTGTACATGGGCACATGGGTTATTTCCATGTATTAGCAATTGTAAATAGTGTTGCTATGAACACTGGGATGCGTGTATCTTTTGAATTAGTGCTTTTATTTTTTCCAAATATATACCCAGGTTTAGGATTGCAGGATCATATCATAGCTCTACTTTTAGTTTTTTTTAGGGAAACGCCATGCTGTTTTTCATGGTAGCTGTACCAACTTATATTCTCACCAAGGTGTAGGAGGGTCCTCTTTTCTCTCCAGAATTTAGTATCTGTAGACTTTTTGATGATACCATTTTGACTGGTGTAAGGTGATACCTCATTGTGGTTTGATTTACTTTTCTCTAAAAATTAGTAATGTTGAGCATCTTTCCATGTGTCTGTTCACCATATGTATGTCTTCTTTAGAAAAATGTCTATTTAGGTCTTCTGCAGATTTTTTGATTGGGTTGTTTGGTTTTTGGATATTAAGTTTTAAGAGCCATTTGTATATTTTTAATATTAACCCCCTGTTTGTCACAAATATTTTCTCCCATTCCCTGGGTTGTTTTTTCAATTTGTTGATGGTTTCCTTGGCTGTGCAAAGACAAATTAAGTTTGATTAGGCCACATTTGTTTATTTTGATTTATTTCTTTTGTCTTGAGAGACTGAGATAAGAAAACATTGCTACAATTTATGTCAAAGAATGGTTCACATATGTTCACTTCTAGGAATTTTATGATGTCACATTTTTACATTTAAGTCTTTAAACTAGTTCAAGCTTATTTTTGTATATGGTGTGAGAGAATATTCTAACTTCACTGATTTACATGTAGCTGTACAGCTTTCCCAACACTGGTTTTTGAAGAGACTGTCTTTCCTTGATTGTATATTCTTGTCTTCTTTGTCATAGATAAATTGGCCATAGGTGCATGGGTTTATATCTTGGCTCTCTATTCTATCCCAATAATCTATATGTCTGTTTTAGTGCCAGTGCTGTTTTCATTACTGTAAATTTGTAGTACAGGCTGAAATCTGGGAGGGTTTTATCTCCAGGTTTGTTTCTTTGTTCTCATAATTGTTTTGGCAGTTCTGGGCCTTTTATTGTTCCATATAAATTTTAGGATTATTGTTCTAGTTCTGTGGAAAATGTCATGGGTATTTGATAAGGATTGCATTAAATCTGTAGATTGCCTTGAATAGTATGGCCATTTTAACAATATTATTTTTTCCGCTCTAAAAGCATGAAATATCTTTCCATTTCTTTGAATCATTTTCAATTTTCTTTATCAATATTTTATGTTTTTCAGTATATTGGTCTTTTACTTTCTTGCTTAGGTTTATTCTTAGGCATTCTATTTTATATTTCGATAGGCAGGATTTTTTTAAAATTCCTCTTTCTGATATTTGATTATTAGTGTAAAGAAACAGCATATTTCTGTGTATTCACCTTGTATCCTGCTATCTTGCTGAATTTATTTATTAGTTCTAAGAGTTTTTGTGTGGAGATTTTAGGGTTCTCTACATAGAGTATCATGTCAGCTGCAAATAGTGACAGTTTTCCCTCTTCTTTTCCAGTGTGGATAACTTTTATTTCTTTTCCTTGTCTGATTGCTGTGATTAAGACTTTGAACACTATGTTGAATAGAAGCAGTGAGAGTGGGCATTCTTGTCTTGTTCCTTATTTTATCAGGAAGGCTTATATCTTTTCACTGTTGAGTATTATATTGTCCATGGCTTTGTCATAAACTGCTTTTATTATGTTGAGATTTGTTCGCTCTATTCCCACTTTGTTGAGAGGTTTTTTTTTTATCATGAATGGATGTTGAATTTTGTAAATTGCTTTTTCTGTGTTTTTTGTCTTTCCATTTTTTTTTTAATATGGTGTATCACATTGATTGATTTGTGTATGTTGAAACATCCTCGTGACCCTGGAATGACTACAACTTCATCATGGTGCATGATCATTTTTACATCTTGTTGGATTTGGTTTGCTAACACTTTGTTAAGGATTTTTGCATCCATATTCATCAAATATATTGAGCTGTAATTTTCCTTTTTTGTTGTTGTATCTTTGCTTAGTTTTGGTATCAGTGTGATTATGTCTTCATAAAATGAATTTGGGAGTGTTCCCTTCTCTTCAATTTTTTGGAATAATTTGAGAATGATAGGTATACATTTTTTGTATGTTTGATAGACTTGCACAGTGAAGCAACGTGGACCTGGACTTCTGTTTGCAGTGAGTTTTTTGTTTTTGTTTTCAGATTCTATTTCACTTCTAGTGTTCAATTTGTTCAAATTATCTGTTTCTTCTTGACTTAGTCTTGGCAGGTGATATATTTCTAGAAACTTGTCCATTTCCTCTTGGTTGTCTGATTTTTGGGCATATAACTATTGGTATTCACATATGATTTGTTGTATTTCTGTGGCATTGATTTTTATTTCTTCTCTTTCATTTCTTATTTTGTTTATTTGGGTCCTCTCTTATCTTCTTGGTGAGCCTGGCTAGAGGTTTGTCTATTTTGTTTGACTTTTCAAAAAAACAGCTCTTGGTTTTGTCGATCTTTACTATTTTTTTTTGACCTCCACTGTATTTCGTCTCTGATCTTCATTATTTTCTTTCTTCTGCTGTCTTTGTTGTTTGTTCTTTTTCTAATTCTTTTAGATGGTAAGTTAGGTTATTAATTTGTGATTTTTCTTGTTTCTTGAGGAATGTCTGTATCACTATGAACATCCTTCTTAGAACAGCTTTTGATGAATCCCATAGATTTTGTAAAGTTGTGTTTTCATTTTCATTTCTCTAGAGGTATTTTCGGATTTATTCTTTGATTTTTATCATTGACTCATTGTTTTTTTTCAGTAGCATGTTGTTTAGTCTCCAAATGTTTATTCTTTTCTCATACTTCCTTCTATAGTTGACTTCTAGTTTCATTCTGTTGTGATCAGAAAAAAAAAATGTTTGAAATAATTTCTATCCTCTTATATTTGTTGAGGCTTATTTTGTGACCTAGTATGTGCTCTAAATTAGAGAATGTTTCATAGTACTTATTAAGAATGTGTAATATTTTTTTTTTGATGTATTGCCTGTAGATATCAATTAAGTCCAACTGGTCTACTGTGTCATTTAGGACATCTTTTGCCTTATTGATTTTCTGTCTGGATGATCTGTCCATTGATGTCAGCGAAGTGTTAAGTCTCTTTTACTTTCACTCTATTATTGTCAGTTTCTCCCATTATGTGTATTTGTTTTATATATTTAGGTGCTCCTCTATTGAGTGTGTATACATTAATGAGTTTAATATCCTCTTCTTATATTGGTAGTTTTATCATTATATACTGTCCTTCTTTGTCCTTACTTATGGCCCTTGTTTTAAAGTCTAGTTTATTTGATGTGAGTATTGCTACTCCCATTTCTTGCCATTTCCAGATGCATGAAATATCTTTTGTAATCTCCTCAATTTTCATCTGTATATGTCTTTCACCCTGAAGTGAGTTTCTTCCTGGCAGCATATTCCAGGTTCTTATTTAATTATTCATATATATGTACTTATAGTCATTTTCATCCTTGTTTTCTGGTTGTTTTTGTAGTGTTTTAAAATTTGTTCTTCTTTTTTTTTTCACTTCTGTGATTTGATGATTTTCTTTTGTAGTGTGCTTGAGTTCTTTCATTTTTGTTTTTATGAATCTATTGTTTGTTTTTTATTTGTGGTTACCATGGAGTTCACATATGTTTACCCATAACTATATCTACTTGTTTTAAGCTGATAGTCATTCAAGTTCAAACATACACTAAAAGATGTACAATTTTATACTCCCCTCCACCACATTTTGTGATTTTGATGTCCTATTTTACATCTTCATCCTTTTTTTTTGTCTTTATTGTGGTGCTAATTGATTTTCCATTTTTTATTTAAATTTACATATTGGCTTATTTTTGTGATCTGCAATCCTTACTATACATTTACCTTTTTTATTGTGATTTTCCCTTTCCTACAGGTCCTTTGTTATTTTCTATTTGTAGAAGACCCTTCAATATTTCTTTTATGGTAAGTTTAGTATTGCTGAATTCTTTCAGTTTTTACTTATCTCATAAATTCTTTTTCTCTCCTTCTATTCTAAATTATAATATTGCTGGGCAAGTATCCAAATTGCAGGTTTTTTCCCTTTCAGGACCTTGAATATATCATGCCACTTTCTTATGGCCTGCTAAATTTCTGCAGAGTAATCAGCTGATACCCTTATGGGGCTCCTTTGTAACTAACTAGTTTTTTTTTGTTTGTTTGTTTGTTTTTGCCTTTTGATTTCTCTCTTTATCTTTCATTTTTGCCATTTTAATTATGATATATCTTGGTGTGGGTCTGTTTGGATTCACCTTGTTTGGGACCCTCTGTGCTTCCTGTACCTGGATATCTGTTTCCTTCTTTAGGTTTGGGAAGGTTTTTTTTTTTTTTTTTGTGGTACAGGGGCCTCTCACTGTTGTGGCCTCTCCCGTTGCGGAGCACAGGCTCCAGACGCACAGGCTCAGTGGCCATGGCTCATGGGCCCAGCCGCTCCACGGCATGTGGGATCTTCCCGGACCAGGGCATGAACCCATGTCCCCTGCATCGGCAGGTGGACTCTCAACCACTGCACCACCAGGGAAGCCCGAGTTTGGGAAGTTTTCACCTCTAATTTCTTCAAATATTTTTTTGATCCCCTTCTCTCTCTCTTCTCCTTCTGGAACCCCTGTCCTGTTATGCATAGGTTGTCATGTTTTATATTATCCTGTAAATCTTGTTTGTTCCTTTTTTTTTTGCATTTGTCTGCTATTCTGATTGGGTGATTTCCATTATTCTATCTTCCAGACTACTTATTCATTCTTTCCATTCTTCTGTGTCATTTAGTCAGCTATTCATTGCTTCTAGATTGCTTTTTAGCTCAGCAATTGATTAAATTATACCTTTTTGATGTGTTCATCTTTATAGGTTCTAGCTTCTTGTTTAGTCAGCTGCATTTCTATCTATAATATTTCTTAATTCCTTTAGCAATTTTATTACCACTTTTTTGAACTTTGGTTCTGGTAGGCTGGTGAGCTCTGTTTCATTATTTGTTCTTTCAGGGGATTTCTCTTGATCTTTTAACTGGGAGCAGTTCCTTTATTTTACTTAACTTTCTCTGTCTCTGTGAATTTAGGAGAAACAGTTATCTACTGTGGTCTTAAAGGACTGTTTTCATGTGGGAGAAACTCTTTGTAGACTGTGTGTATCTGTCTTTAGCAAAAGGGCAGGTTTTGCTATGAATGCCAGCCATTTTCCTCAGGGAGTGCTGGCCTTTATCCCCTTGAGAGGTTGTGTGGTTTGTACTGGAGGATCTATAGTGTGTGCAGGGTGTGTGTGAGGGGACTTTCTCTCTGCTGTGTGGCTGTTGCCACTCTGTTGGTGGGTCAGTTCCCCAGTAATTGGAGCAGAAGTCCTGAGGGTCAGGCTTAACCCTGCCCAATAGAGTGATTGATGAAACAGTGAAACCTGTGCACTTACAGAGGACCTATGTGCCACCTTTGCAGGCATCTGCGGCTCTACTCACATGCAGGCCAAGTTTGTGACCCTTCTTCTATGTATTCATTCCACATCCAGTGCAAGGCCGTGGTGCTGAGTAGGCTGGGGCTGGGAGTCAGAGAGCTGTAGCCTTAGGAATTAAGGTGGTTGTACTGACGCCAGAGATCTAGGCTGCCCCTGTGGCAGTCTTCTCCCAGAACTTGTCTGTCACAGAACCACTGCTAAGCTGTCATGTGGTGTGTGCAGGCCTGGGATGCTCTCACTTGCAAATGAACTGCTGTGTGCTCCTGTGACCACTGGAGCCTGTACTGACAGTGGCTGCCACTGCCCCACCTGGACCATACCCCAGGCCCCCTGGGCAATCTGTACATAGCTAGATCAAGTCCTCTTCCAGGATCAGTTGGCCCACATCTCATACCAAATTGTAGAGTGGAGTGAACAGGGCCAGGATGTTCTCCCTGTTTGGTGGGGAGTTTGACCAGGAGGCAGCTGCCATTGCAAGTTTCTTTCCACTCTGATTATTGACAAGCTAGCATGTGTGCACTCCTTGCCAGTAGAATGTAGGCTTCTTCAGCTCTTCTGTCCATCCCAGCAGCCAAGGGGGTTTGTCTCCTCCATGCAGAACCCAGCGGCAGGATGCCCAGATTGTGGTTCAACCTGCTTACTCCCCAGGGCAACGTTCTGCCCATGTAGTCCTTCTCTTCCTTTCAGATTCCTCTGAAGGATGCAGTTCCTGACCGAATTCCTTTTTCCTGTCCTATCCTGTTACATGGAGATCTTTCTGGCAGGTTTTAAATATAGTTCTTCTATTTCCAGTTAGATTTCCATGAGAATTGTTCCCCTTGTAGATGTATTTTTGATGTGTTTCTGAGGGGATTTGACTTCCATGTCCTCCTGCTCCACCATTTTGAGCACCATACTGGGATTGTTTCTATATTTCTGTAAAAAATGCCATTGGAAACTTGATAGAAATTGCATTGAACCTATAGATGGTTTTGGGTAGTATGGATATTTTAACAATATTAAGTCTTCAAATCCATTAACATGGGATATTTTCCATTTATTTGTGCTTCTTCAAATTCTTATAATTTTCAGCATACAGATGTTTCTGTTACTTTGTTAAATTTATTTGTGTTTTCTTATTTTTGATGCTATTGTATATGGGATTGTTTTCTTTATTTCTTTTTCAGATAATTTACTGTTAGTTTATAGAAGCACAACTGATTTTTGTATCCTGCAACTTCCTGAGTTTGTTGATTCGTTCCAACAGGTGTTGTGAATTTTGTTTTATGTTTTTTGTTTTCTTTTGTATGTGTGTGGAGTCCACAGGATTTTTACTATATATGATCATGGCATTTGCAAACAGAGATAATTTTACTTCTTTCTTTTCATTTTGTATGCTTTTTATTTCTTTTTTCCTGCTTAATTGGTCTGGCTAGGACTGTCAGCACTATGTTGAATAGGAGTGGTGATGGGGGGCATTCTTGTGTTGTTACTGATCTTAGAGGAAAAACTCTAATTGAAAATCATTGAATATGATGTTAGCTGTGTGCTTGTAATATATGGCCTTTATTATGTTGAGATACTTTTCTTCTGTATCTAATTTGTTGAGACTTTCTACCATAAATATTTATTAAATTTTGTCAAATACTTTGTATCCAATGAGATAATCATGACTTTTAATTTTAAAATCATAACTGTAAGTAAATTACACAATACTATTACAATATTAGAGAATATGACTTTGACTGATATATTTTTACCATTACCTGGGAGTTTTATACATTTATATGTTTTTATGGTATTAATTATTGTCTTTATATTTCTGCTTGTTTTGTAAAGCAGACCTAGTGCAATGAACTCCAACAGATTTTGTTTGCTCAGGAATATTTTTATCTCTCATTTCTTAAGGAGAGCTTAGACTGGTATAGAATTCTTGATTGACAGGTTTTATCTTTCAGGATTTTGAATATGTCACCCCACTCTCTCGTTGCCTACAAAGTTTCTGCTGAGAATTTTACTCAGTGTTATGGGAGTTCACTCACATATAACAAGTTGCTTTTCTCTTAATATATTCAAAATTCTTTTCATCTTTGATTTTTGATAGTTTATTTATAATGTGTCTCAGTGTAACCCTTTTAAGGTTCAACCTCTTTGGGATCCTTTTGGCCTCATGAACCTGGATGTTCATTTCTCTCTCTAAGTTTGGGAAGTTTTCAGCCATTATTGCTTTAAATACACTTAAACCTTTTTCTTGTATGTTTCTATAATACTTATATTGATTTTGTTGTTGTTGTCATTACTGTTTTGTTTTGTTTTTGATGGTGTGCTATATGTCCAGTAGGTTTTCGTTACTTTTTTCATTTTTTTTCTTAATTCTCTGGATAATTTCAAATGATCTCCTTCTAGTTCATTTATCCTTTACTTGGCTTAGTTGAGTTTTTTTTTTTTTAATTGAAGCTCTCTATTGAATTCTTTTTCTTTCCTTCTTTTCACCTCTCTCTCTTTCTTTTTTTTTTTTTGATGGTTGATATTTCTTTGACTTTCTTATTTTGTTCATGTATTACTTTCCTAATTTCATTTAGTTGTCTGTGTTCTTGTAGTTCACCAAACTTCATTAAAAGGATTATTCTGAGAATATTATTATTAAGAAAATTCTTTTTAGTTCATAGATTTCCATTTCTTTAAAGTCAGTTAATATAGCTTTATTAGTTTCCTTTTTTGATGTCATGTTAATGAGACTCATTGTGGTTTTTGATTCTTTGACTCAAGTTCTCCTCTTTCTTTCTTTACAGTTTGCTTTGGCAGGGAAAAACAGTCCAACTTGGGATACTGGAATGGCCATCTGGTAGCATCCATATTCAGGCGGGACTTGCTTTCAGGGTCTCTAGTTGGGTGAGATCATTTTCCATGCTCTGTGTTTTAAGGGGAGAGGACATGCAGTTTCCTAGGCTCCATAATCAAGCAAGGTCTCTGGGTGGGCTCTATGATCAGGCAGGGATGCAGGCTTTGTTCGATGGCCAGATGGGGCCACTAGTTGGTGTCTACAATCACTTTGTCTTCAGCAAGATTGCAGGCTGTGTTTCCTAGCAGGGTGGTGCTACTTGTTAAATTCCGTGATTAGGCAGAGCTATAGGATATACTCCTAAATCTACTTGTTTGGGAGGTGTTTGAAGTTGTGCTCTTCTACTAAGTGGTTGGCTGAAGTCTGTGTTCATAGAAAGTCACAGGGAGGACATTGTAGTTGGACAAGAACTCAGGCTATGCCCTGAAATAAGGCAGAATTACAGGCTGTACCACAAATTTGAGTGGGACTACAAGGTAAGGTTCATTATAAGGTAAGCTTCTGGCTGTTTTGAATTGCAGGTAATGTCACTCAACATTCTCTCTGGTTGGGAGGGACATCTCATTGTATCCTGCATTTGTGTGGGCCTAGAGACTGTGCACCATGGTTAGATGGGGTTGCTGTCTTGGTTTTCTCATCAGGTAGGGCCACAGCTTATGCCCAGAAATTGGGCAGAGTTACTTACTGGACTCTGTTCCTGGAAAAGACCACAGGCTGTGTTCAGCTATTAGGCAGGGCTATGAGCTATACTTAAAAAAATTTTTTAAAGTCTTTATTGGAGTATAATTGCCTTACAATGGTGTGTTAGTTTCTGCTGTATAACAAAGTGAATCATCTACATGCATATGTACATCCCCATATACCCTTCCTCTGAGTCTCCCTCCCACGCTCCTTATCCCACCACTCTAGGTGGTCACAAAGCACCAAGTTGATCTCCCTGTGTTATGCAGCTGCTTCTCACAAGTTATTTATTTTACATTTGGTAGTGTATATATGTCATTGTCACTCTATTCCTTCCCCCTCCCCATGTCCTCAAGTCCATTCTCTACATCTGTGTCTTTATTACTCTCACATCCCTAGGTTCATCAGAACTTTTTTTTTTTTTTTTGGATACCATATATATGTGTTAGCATACAGTATTTGTTTTTCTCTTTCTGACTTACTTCACTCTATATGACTGACTAAGTCCGTGCACCTCACAACAAATAAATCAATTTCATTTCGTTTTACAGCTCAGTAATATTTCACTGTATATATGTGTCACATTTACTTTATCCAGTCATCTGCCAAAGGACACTTAGGTTGCTTCCATGTCCTGGCTATTGAAAATAGAGCTGCAATGAACATTGTGGTACAAAACTCTATTTGAATTATGGTTTTCTCAGGGTATATGCCTGGTAGTGGGATTGCTGGGTCATATGGTAGTTCTATTTTTAGATATTAAGGAACCTCCATACTGTTCTCCATAGTGGCTGTATCAATTTACATTTCCACCAACAGTGCAAGAGGGTTCCCTTTTCTCCACACCCTCTCCAGCATTTATTGTTTCTAGATTTTTTGATGATGACCATTCTGACCAGTATGAGGTAATACCTCATTGTAGTTTTGATTTGATTTCTAATGATTACTGATGTTGAGCATATTTTCATGTGTTTGTTGGCAATCTGTATATCTTCTTTGGAGAAATATCTGTTTAGGTCTTCTGCCTATTTTGGGATTGGGTTGGGTTTTTTTTTTTTGATATTCAGCTGCATGAGTTGCTTGTATGTTTTTGAGATTAATCCTTTGTCAGTTGCTTTGTTTGCAAATATTTTCTCCCATTCTGTGGGTTGTCTTGTCATCTTGTTTAGGTTTTCATTTGCTGTGAAAAAGTTTTTTAGTTTCATTAGGTGCCATTTGTTAATTTTTGTTTTTATTTCCATTTCTCTAGGAGGTGGGTCAAAAAGGATTTTGCTGTGATTTATGTCATAGAATGTTCTGCCTATGTTTTCCTCTAAGAGTTTGATAGTGTCTGGCCTTACATTTAGGTCTTTAATCCATTTTGAGTTTCTCTTTGTCTATGGTGTTAGGGAGAGTTCTAAATTCATTCTTTTACACGTAGCTGTCCAGTATTCCCAGCACCACTTATTGAAGAGTCTGTTTTTCCTCCATTGTTTATTCTTGCATCCTTTACCAAAAATAAGGTGACCGGGCTTCCCTGGTGGTGCAGTGGTTGAGAGTCCGCCTACCGATGCAGGGGACACGGGTTCTTGCCCCAGTCTGGGAAGATCCCACATGCTGTGGAGTGGCTAGGCCCATGAACCATGGCCGCTGAGCCTGTGTGTCCGGACCCTGTGCTCTGCAACGGGAGAGGCCACAACAGTGAGAGGCCCACATACCGCAAAAAAATAAAAAATAAAAAAAATAAGGTGACTATATGTGCATGGGTTTATTTCTGGGCTTTCTATCTTGTTCCATTGACTTACATGTCTGTTTATGTGACAGTACCGTACTCTCTTGATTACTGTAGCTTTGTAGTACAGTCTAGTGTCTGTGAGCATGATTCCTCCTGCTCCACTTTGTTTTCCTCAAGATTGTTTTGGCTATTTGGGGTCTTTTGTGTTTCCATACAAATTGTGCAATTGTTTGTTCTAGTTCTGTGAAAAATGCCATTGGTAGTGTGATTGGGATTGCATTGCAGCTGTAGATTGCTTTGGGTAGTATACTCATTTTCACAATGTTGATTCTTCCAATCCAAGTACATGGTATATCTTGCCATCTGTTTGCATCACCTATGATTTCTTTCACCATTGTCTTATAGTTTTCTGCATACAGGTCTTTTGTCTCCTTATGTAAGTTTATTCCTAGGTATTTTATTCTTTTTGTTGCAATGGTAATTGGGAGTGTTTCATTAATTTCTCTTTCAGATTTTTCATCATTATTGTATAGAAATGGAAGAGATTTCTGGACATTAATTTTGTATCCTGCTACATTACCAAATACAATGATTACCTCTAGTAGTTTTCTGGTAGCCTGTTTAGGATTCTTTATGTATAGTATTATGTCACCTGCAAACACTGACAGTTTTACTTGTTCTTTTCCACTTTGGATTCCCTTTATTTCTTTTTATTCTCTGATTGCCCTGGCTAGGACTTCCAAAACTATGTTGAATAATATTCATGAAAGTGGGCTTCTTTGTCTTGTTCCTGATCTTAGAGGAAATGTTTTCAGTTTTTCACCATTGAGAATGACGTTTCCTGTGGGTTTGTTGTATATGGCCTTTATTATGTTGAGGTTATTTCCCTTTATTCCTACTTTCTGGAAGGCTTTTATCATAAATGGGTGTTGAATTTTGTTGAAAACTTTTTCTGCATCTATTGAGATTATCATATGATTTTCATCCTTCAATTTGTTAATATGGTTTATCACACTGATTGATTTGTGTATATTGAAGAATCCTTGCATTCCTAGGGTAAACCCCACTTGATCACAGTGTATGATCCTTTTAATGTGCTGTTGGTTTCTGTTTGCTAGTATTTTGCTGAATATTTTTACATCTATGGTCCTCAGTGATATTGGTCTGTAGTTTTCTTTTTTTGTGACAACTTCTGTTTGGTACCAGGGTGATGGTGGTCTCATAGAAAAAGTTTGGGAGTGTTCCTCCGTATGCCATATTTTGGAAGAGTGTGAGAAGGATAGGTTTTAGCTCTTCTCTAAATGTTTGATAGAATTCACCTGTGAAGCTAACTGGTTCTGGGCTTTGGTTCGTTGGAAGATTTTTAATCAGAGTTTCAATTTCAGTTCCTGTGATTGGTCTGTTCATGTTTTCTATTTCTTCCTAGTTCAGTCTTGCAAGCTTGTGCTTTTCTAAGAATTTGTCCATTTCTTGCAGGTTGTCCATTTTATTGGCATATAGTTTCTTGTAGTAATCTCTTATGATCCTTTGTATTTCTGCAGTGTCAGCTGTTACTTCTCCTTTTTCATTTCTAAATCTATTAATTTTGAGTCTTTTACCTTTTATTCTGATGAGACTGGCTAATGGTTTATCAATTTTGTTTATCTTCTCAAAGAACCAGCTTTTAATTTTATTGATCTTTGCAACTGTTACTTTCATTTCTTTTTCATTTATTTCTGATCTGATCTTTACGATTTCTTTCTTTCTGCTAACTTTGGGGTTTTTTTTTTTTTTCTTTTCTTTTTCTTTCTCTGATTGCTTTATGTGTAAGTTTAGGTTGTTTATTTGAGATGTTTCTTGTTTCTTGAGGTAGGATTGTACTGCTGTAACTTTCCCTCCTAGAACTGCTTTTGCCGCATCCCATAGGTTGTGGGTCATCCTGTTTTCATTGTCATATGTTTCTAAGTATTTTTTGATTTCCTCTTTGATTTCTTCAGTGATCTCTTGGTTATTTAGTAGCATGCTGTTTAGCCTCCATGTGTTTGTGTTTTCTCCTTTTTTTTTTCTTCCTGTAATTGATATCTAGTCTCATAGCATTGTGGTTGAGAAAGATAACTGATACAATTTCAATTTTTTTTTTTTTTTCAGTACGTGGGCCTCTCACTGCTGTGGCCTCTCCCATTGCAGAGCACAGGCTCCGGACTCATAGGCTCAGTAGACATGGCTCATGGGCCTAGCTGCTCCATGGCATGTGGGATCCTCCTGGACTGGGGAACGAACCCATGTCCCCTGCATCGACACGCAGACTCTCAACCACTGCGCCACCAGGGAAGCCCTACAATTTCAGTTTTCTTAAATTTACCAAGGCTTGATTTGTGACCCAAAAATGATCTATCCCCAAGAATGTTCCATGACCACTTGAGATGAAAGTGTATTCTGTTGTTTTTTGGATTGAATGTCCTATAAACATCAATTAAGTCCATCTTGTTTAATGTATCATTTAAAGATTGTGTTTCTTTATTTATTTTCATTTTGGATGATCTTTGCATTGGTGAAAGAGGGGTGTTAAAGTTCCCTACTATTTTTGTGTTACTGTCAATTTCCTCATTTATGGCTGTTAGCATTTGCCTTATGCATTTAGGTGCTCCTATGTTTGGTGCATAAATATTTACAATTGTTATATCTTCTTCTTGGATTGATCCCTTTATCATTATGTAGTGTTCTT
This sequence comes from Delphinapterus leucas, assembly GCF_059928025.1. Lineage (NCBI taxonomy): Eukaryota > Metazoa > Chordata > Mammalia > Artiodactyla > Monodontidae > Delphinapterus > Delphinapterus leucas. Next base: position 54,347,294 of record NC_143145.1, read on the forward strand.
CTGTGTCTCTTGTAATGTCTTTATTTTCAAATTTATTTTGTCTGATATGAGAATTGTTACTTCAACCTTCTTTTGATTTCCATTTGCCTGGAATATTGTTTTCCATGCCTTCACTTTCAGTCTGTATGTGTCCCTAGGTCTGAAGTGGGTCTCTTGTAGACAGCATAGATACAGGTCTTGTTTTTGTATCCATTCTGCCAGTCTGTATCTTTTGGTTGGAGCATTTAACCCATTTACATTTAAGGTAATTATCGATATGTATGATCCTATAACCATTTTCTTAATTCTTTTGGGTTTGTTATTGTAGGTCTTTTCCTTCTCTTGTGTTTCCTGCATGGAGAAGTTCCTTTAGCATTTGTTGTAAAGCTGGTTTGGTGGTGCTGAATTCTCTTAGTTTTTGCTTGTCTCTAAAGGTTTTAATTTCTCCATTGAATCTGCATTAGATGCCTGCTGGGTAGAGTAATCTTGCTTGTAGTTTTTTCTCTTTCATCACTTTAAATATTACCTGCCACTCCCTTCTGGCTTACAGTTTCTGCTGAAAGATCAGCTGTTAACCTTATGGGGGTTCACTTGTTTGTTACTTGTTTTTTCCTTGCTGGTTTTAATATTTGTTCTTTGTATTTAATTTTTGATAGTTTGATTAATATGTGTCATGGCATGTTTCTCTTTGGGTTTATCCTGTATGGTACTCTCTGTGCTCCCTGGACTTGATTGACTATTTCCTTCCCAAGGTTAGGGAAGTTTTCAATTATTGTCTCTTCTAACATTTTCTCAGGCCATTTCTTTTTCTCTTCTTCTTCCTGGACCCCTCTAATTTGAATATTGGTTCATGTAATATTGTCCTAGAAGTCTCTTAGACTGTCTTCAATTCTTTTCATTCCTTTTTCTGATCCCTGGAAGTTATTTCTGCCATCTTCTCTTCCAGCTCACTTATCTGTTTTTCTGCCTCAGTTATTCTATTGATTCCTTCTGGAGTTTTTTTAATTTTAATAATTGCATTGTTTATCACTGTTTGTTTGCTCTTTAGTTCTTCCAGGTCCTTGTTAAATGTTTCTTGTATTTTCTACATTTTCTTTCTGAGATTTTGAGTCATCTTTACTATCATTACTGTGAATACTTTTTCATGTAGGTTGCCTATTTTGTCTTCATTTATTTGGTCTTTTAGGTTTTTTCCTTACTCCTTGTAACATATATTTTTGTCATTTTATTTATTTATTTTTTTGATGGGTGATGCTGTATTCCTGTCTTACTGGTTGTTTGTCCTGATACATCCAGGCCTGCAGGCAGTTTTCAGGCAGTTGGATAGAGCTGGGTCTTGGTGTTGAGATAAAGACGTCTGGGAAGCCTCACTCACTCTGATTAATATTCCCTGGGATTTGAGGTTCTCTGTTAGTCCAGTGGTTTGGACTCAGAGCTCCCACCATAGGTGCTTGGGCCAAACCTGTGGCCTGGGAACCAAGATCCTACAAGCTTCATGGCCTGGTAAAAAGATAATAATAGTAAAGAAAGGAAAAAAGCAGCAGTATGGTATCAAAGAATAAAAAACAAAATAAAATCAGAAAGGTAAAAAATATATTAGGAAAAATAAAACTATAATTGAAAGAATTGAAACAAAGTAAAATAAAACCTCAACAGAAAAAAAAGAAAGGCGTGGTGGTGGAAACAAGCCAAAAGGAGTTAACAATAACAAAGTATAAAGAATAAAGTAAAATTATAAAAATAAATGATTTATTAGGAAAATTAAATATATAAAAGAATCAACAACAATAAATCAACAAGGTAAAACAGAACCCCAATCTAAAAGAGGAAAATAAATAAAAAACCTTGCCTATTGGGGAGGAGTTTAGGTGGGGGTGGAATGTATGCAGGGGCAGGTTTAGGGTAGGGTGGGACCTAGGTGTGTGGGTGGGGTGACGTTTGAGTGTACTGTGGGGCCTAGTCTCAGGACCCATATAGCCAGAAAAGGCCCTGGGATAGGGTCCTAGTCGGGGAGACATTCAAGTATGGGGCAGGGACTATGTTTAGGACTTGCGTGGAAGGGGAGAGGAAGTATGCCCAAAGGGGGGCCTCCTGAGTGTGGAGTTCTGCAGTTTGGAGGTAAGACCCTGGGTGAGGATGTGTGGGTGAGGTTTAGGCTCAGCACAGTTGGAGGAGGTCTCAGATGGGGTCTCCAAGTGAAGAGGTAGGGCCCTGGGTGGGGTGTTGGGGGGCTTGTGTTCTACACAGCAGGAAGGAAGTTCTGAGGGCAGAGGATTAGGCCCGGGAGCCCAACAGGCTCCCTCCCTGCCTAAGTGGACAGGGAAAGCACTGGCTGTGTTCCGTTCCATTCCATCATGCCCCCCACCATCTCCCCCAGATTCTCCCTCATTGCCACTGGACCCCTAACCATGGGTGGGTTCCACTGGGTGTAGGAATTCCTCCCCTCCCCTAGTCACCCTTCAGAGGTGCCCCTCCTGGCTGTCTGGCCTTTACTTCTGCTCCCCCTTCCCTCCCTCCCACTGCCTCAGGACCTGAGCAGCTGGAGGGGTCTAGGTGGGCAGAGGATCAGGCCCAGGATCTCAGCAGATTCCTGGGAACCCAAGTGGTCAGGGGAAACCTGACCATGCTTCATTTTGATCCTCTGCCTTCCCAATGTTTCTCCAATTTTCCCCTTTGGATGTGAGATCCCTTCCCTTCCCTCAGCCACCACTCAGGGGCTCCAGTCCTGTTCCACCTCCACTTCTCCTCTCCCTTCACTCCCCCTGTGCCCCACATCTTACCCAGTCACTGGGGGTTTGTCCTGTCCCCTTAGGTGTCTGTGGTTCCCCACCAGTGCCTCGTAGGTGCCCTAGTTGTGTGGAGACATGAATTGCATGTCCTCATTTTACCCCATCTTGACTCCGCCCCCCCCATGGGTTATCCTTTGCTGTGGTTGGTCAGTACCAGAGGCTTGGTTTCAAGGCTGTCCAGGGTTACTGTTCAAGATCCCTGGTTATACTTGGCCAAAAGCTACAATTAACAGTTGGGCAGGGCTGCTGGCTTGGCTCCCTGCCCAAGTGTGGCTGTAGAATGGGCTCTGTGGCTGCCTGTGTTCTCTGGCCCGTTTCCTGATCAGGTGGGACTGGAGGTTAAGCTCAGTAGCTGGGCAAGGCCGTGGATTTGCCTTTCTGCCAGGATGAGGCAGAAGAGTGGGTTCTACACCTGATAAGGCTTATTGGCTAGGTACCCAATTCAGGCAGAACTTCCAAGATACTTCTGTCCAGATGGGGTTACCAGCTCAGTATTGAGTTACTTTGAAGTTACTTTGAAATAAACAAATAAACTTTTCCATTTTGGAATCTTTTTATTTCTTTTCCTTCTTTGATTATTGTGGATAAAACTTCCAAAGCTATGTTGAATAATAGTGGTGAGAGTGGACAACCTTGTCTTGTTCCTGATCTTAGTGGAAATGGTTTCAGTTTTTCACCATTGAGAACAATGGTGGTTGTCGGTTTTTCATATATGGCCTTCATTATGTTGAGGTAAGTTCCCTCTATGCCAACTTTCTGGAGGGTTTTTATCATAAATGGTGTTGAATTTTTTTCAAAAACTTTTTCTGCATCTATTGAGATGATAATATGTTTTTTCTCCTTCAATGTTAATATGGTTTATCATATTGATTGGTTTGTGTATATTGAAGAATCCTTGCATTCCTGGGATAAACCCCACTTGATCATGGTGTATGATCCTTTTAATGTACCATTGGACTCTGTTTGCTAGTATTTTGTTGAGGATATTTGCATTTATGTTCATCAGTGATATCTGCCTGTAGTTCTTTTTTTTTTTTTTTTTCAGTACGCAGGCCTCTCACTGCTGTGGCCTCTGCTGTTGCAGAGAACAGTCTCCGGACACGCAGGCTCAGCGGCCATGGCTCATGGGCCTAGCTGCTCCGTGGCATGTGGGAGCTTCCCAGACCAGAGCACAAACCTGCATCCCCTGCATCGGCAGGCGGACTCTCAACCTCTGCACCACCAGGGAATCCCCTGTAGTTCTTTTTTGTGATATCTTTGTCTGGTTTTGGTATCAAGTTGATGGAGGCCTCGTCGCATGAATTTGGGTGTGTTCTGCCATCTGCTATATTTTGGAAGAGTTTGAGAAGGATAGCTGTTTGCTCTTCTCTAAATGTTTGATAGAATTCACCTGTGAAGCCATCTGGTCCTGGGCTTTTGTTTGTTGGAAGAATTTTAATCACAGTCTCAATTTCACTGCTTGTGATTGGTCTGTTTATATTTTCTCTTTCTTCCTGGTTCACGCTCAGAGAGTTGTGCTTTTCGAATAATTTGTCCATTTCTTCCAGGTTGTCCATTTTATTGGTATAGAGTTGCTTGTAGTAATCTTTCATGATCCGTTGTATTTTGGCAGTCAGTTGTTACTTCTCCTTTTTCATTTCTAATTCTATTGATTTGAGGCTTCTCCTTTTTTTTCTTGATTAGCCTGGCTAATGTTTTATCAATTTTTTTTTAACTTCTCAAAGAACCAGCTTTTAGTTTTATTGATCTTTGCTGTTATTTTCTTTGTTTCTATTTCATTTATTTCCACTCTGATCTTTGTGATTCCTTTCTGTCCACTAATTTTAGGTTTTGTTTATTCTTATTTGTCTAGTTCCTTTGGGTGTAAGCTTAGATTGTTTATTTGAAATTTTTCTTGTTTCTTGGGGTAGGATTGCATTGCTATAATCTTCCCTCTTGTAACTGTTTTTGCTGCATCCCATAGGTTTTGGGTCATCATGTTTTCATTGCCATTTGTTTCTAGGTATTTTTTATTTCTTCAGTGATCTCTTTGGTTATTTAGTAGTGTATTGTTTAGCCTCCACATGTTTGTAATTTTACAGACATTTTTCTGTAACTGACACCAATCTCCTAGCATTGTAGTCAGAAATGATACTTGATATGATTTCAATTTTCTTAAATTTACCAAAGTTTGATTTGTGAACCAAGATATGATCTATCCTGGTGAATGGTCCATAAACACTTGAGAAGAAAATGTACTCTGTTGTTTTTGGATGGAATGTCCTATAAATATATATTGTCCATCTTGTTTATGTATCATTTAAAGCTTATGTTTCCTTATTATTTTCATTTTGGATTATCTGTCCATTTGTGAACGTGGGATGTTAAATTTCCCTACTATGAGGGTGTTATTGTTGATTTCCCGTTTTATAGCTCTTAGCATTTGCCTTAATTATGTAGTTGTTCCTGTGTTGGGTGCATAAATATTTACCATTTTTATATCTTCTTCTTAGTTTGATCCCTTGATCATTATGTAGGGTCCTTCTTTGTCACTTTTAATAGTCTTTATTTTAAAATTTATTTTGTCTGATATGAGAAGTGCTACTCCAGCTTTCTTTTCATTTCTATTTGCATGGAATATCTTTTTCCATCCCCTCACTTTCAGTCTGTATGTGTTTACAGGTCTGAAGTGGGTCTCTTGTAGACAGCATTTATACAGGTCTTGTTTTTGTATCCATTCAGCTTGTCTATGTCTTTTGGTTGGAGCATTTAATCCATTTACATAAGGTTGTTATCAATATGCATGTTCCTATTACCATTTGCTTAATTGTTTTGGGTTTGTTGTTGTAGGTCTTGTCTTTCTCTTGTGTTTCCTATGTAGAGAAGTTCTTTTAGCATTTGTCATAAAGCTGATTTAGAGGTCCTGAATTCTCTTAGCTTTTGCTTGTCTGTAAAGTTTTTTTTTTTTTTTTTTTTTGTGGTATGCGGGCCTCTCACTGCTCTGGCCTCTCCCGCCACAGAGCACAGGCTCCAGACGCGCAGGCTCAGCGGCCATGGCTCATGGGCCGAGCTGCTCCATGGCACGTGGGATCCCCCGGACTGGGGCACAAACCCACGTCCCCTGCATCAGCAGGAGGACCCTCAGCCACTGCGCCACCAGGGAAGCCCTGTTTGTAAACTTTTTAATTTCTCTGTCTAAATGAATGAGATCCTTGCTGTGTAGAGTACTCTTGGTTGTAGTTTTTTTCCCTTTCATCACTTTAAATATGTTCTGTCACTCCCTTCTGGGTTGCAGATTTTCCACTGAAAGATCAGCTGTTAATGTTATGGGGATTCCCTTGTATGTTTTTTGTTGTTTTTCCCTTGTTGCTTTTAATATTTTTCTTTGTATTTAATTTTTTATAGTTTGATTAATATGTGTCTTGGCATGTTTCTCCTTGGATTTATCCTTTATGGGACTCTCGGTGCCTCCTGGACTTGATTGTCTATTTCCTTTCCCATGTTAGGGAAATTTTCAACTATAATGTCTTCCAATATTTTCTCAGTCCCTTTCGTTTTCTCTTCGTCTTCTGGGACCCCTGTAATTTGAATGTTGGTGCATTTAATGTTGTCTCAGAGGTCCATGAGACTGTCCTCAATTCTTTTCATTCCTTTTTTAAAACTTCTGCTCTGCAGTAGTTATTTCTACTATTTTATCTTCCAGGTCACTGATCCATATTTCTGCCTCTGTTATTCTGCTACTGATTCCTTCTAGAGAATTTTTAATTTCATTTATTGTGTTGTTCATCATTGTTCATTTGCTCTTTAGTTCTTCTAGGTCCTTGTTAAATGTTACTTTATTTTGTCCATTATATTTCCAAGATTTTGGATCATCTTTACTGTCATTACCCTAAATTCTTTTTCATGTATACTACCTATTTCTTCTTCATTTGTTTGGTTTGGTGGGTTTTTACCTTGCTTCTTCATCTGCTGTGTGTTTCTCTGTCTTCTCATTTTGCTAAATTTACTGTGTTTGGGGTCTCCTTTTTGCAGGCTGCAGGTTCATAGTTCCCGTTGTTTTGGGGGTCTGCCCCCAGTGGCTAACGTTGGTTCAGTGGCTTTTGTAGGCTTCCTGGTGAAGGCGATTGGTACCTGTGTTCTGGGGGATTAGGCTGAATCTTGTGTTTCTGCTTGGCAGGACTGCATCTGGTTGTGTGTTTTGGGGTGTCTGTGGACTTATTATGATTTTAGGCAGCCTCTCTGCTAATGGGTGGTGTTGTGTTCCTGTTTGCTAGTTGTTTGGCATAGGTTGTCCAACACTGTAACTTGTTGCTCATTGAGTGGAGCTGGGTCTTAGCATTGGGAGGGAGATCTCTGGGAGAGCTTTCACCATTTGACATTACATGGAGCTGGGAAATCTCTGTTGGAACGCTGTCCTGAACTTGGCTCTCCCACCTCAGAGTCACAGGCCTGACTCCTGGCCAAAGCACCAATACCCTGTCAACCACATGGTTAAGAAGAAAAGAGAGAAAAACTGAAAGAAAGAAAGAAAATAATAAAATAAAATAGTTATTAAAATATTATTAAAAATATAAAAATTAAAATTAATAAAAAGAAAGAAAGAGAGCAACCAAAGCAAAAAACAAATCCACCAATGATAACAAGTGCTAAAAACTATATTTAAAAAAAAAAAGGACAAGCAGAACCCTAGGACAAATGGTAAAAGCAAAGCTATACAGAGAAAATCACAAAAAGTTCACCATCTCAAATTTGGGATGATTCGTTGTCTATTCAGTTATTCCAGAGATTAATTTGATTGTGGAGATTTAATCTGCTACTTCTGATGCTGCTGGGGGAAATTTCCCTTTCTCCTCATTGTTCGCACAGCTCCTCGGGTTCAGCTTTGGATTTGGCCTCACCTCTGCTTGTAGGTCACTTGGGGGCCTCTGTTCTTCTCTCAGACAGGACGGATTAAAGTAGCAGCTGATTACAGGATTCTGGTTCACTCAGGCCGGGGGGAGGGAGGGGTACAGAATGAGGAGTGAGCTTGCGGTGGCAGAGGCCAGTGTGACGTTGCAACAGCCTGAGGTGCACCGTGTGTTCTCCTAGGGAATTTGTCCTGGGATCACGGGACCCTGGCAGTGGCTGGCTGCAGGGGCTTCTGGGACAGGAGTTGTGGATAGTGACTTGTTCTTGTACACAGGCTTCTTGGTGGCTGCATCAGCAGCCTTAGCATCTCATGCCCATTTCTTGTGTCTGTGCTGATAGCTGCAGCTCAGGCCCATCTCTGGATCTCATTTAGGCAATGCTCTGAATCCCCTCTCCTCGTGCACCCCAAAACAATGGACTCTTGCCTCTTATTCAGTTCGAGACTTTTTCTCAGACTCCCTCCCAGATAGCTCTGGTGCACTACCCCCTTTCAGGCTGTGTTCATGCAGCCTACCCCAGTCCTCTCCCTGGAATCTGAACTCCAAAGCCGGATCCTCAGCTCCCAGCCCCCACCCATCCCGGCGGGTTAGCCGACAAGCCTCTCAGGCTGGTGAGAGCTGGTCCACTGTGCGGGAATCTCTCCACTTTGCCCTCTGCACCCCTGTTGCTGTGCTCTCTTATGTGGCTCCGAAGCTTCCCCCTGCCACCCCTTGTCTCCACCAGTGAAGGGACTTCTTAGTGTGTGGAAATATTTCCTCCTTCAGAGCTCCGTCCCAGAGATGCAGGTCCCATCCCTATTCTTTTGTCTCTGTTTTTTCTTTTTTCTTTTGCCCTACCCAGGTATATGGGGAGTTTATTGCCTTTTGGGAAGTCTGAAGTCTTCTTCCAGTGTTCAGTAGGTGTTCTGTAGGAGTTGTTCCACATGTAGATGTATTTCTGACGTATTCGTGGGGAGAAAGGTGATCTCCACATCTTACTCCTCTGCCACCTTGAAGATCTCCTATGACCCTTATAAAGTATTTTTGTATTTGGTTTGCTAATATTTTGTTGAGGATTTTTGCAGGTATATTTTTGAGAGATATCAGCTTATAATTTTCATCTTTTGTGTTGTCCTTGTCTAGTTAATTATCAGGGTAATGTTGGCTTCATAAAATGAGTTAGGAGAAATTCCTTCCTATTCTAAATATTTGCAAGTGTTTGAGAAGGTTAGATGTTAAATCATCTTTGAATATTTGGTAGACTACAACTGTGAAGCCATCAGATGCTGGACTTTTGTTTGCAGGAGTTTTTAATTACTGTTTCAATCTTTTTTCTAGTGATTAGTCTATTTGGATGTTCTATTTTTTCATGATTGCGTCTTGAAAAAAATGTATAATTCTAAGAATTTATCCAGTTCTTCTAGGTTGTACAGTTTGTTGGTTTAGTACTTTTCATCATATTCTCTTTTGTATTCTGTAGTATTCATTATAATTTTTCCTCTTTTATTTCTAATTATATTTGTCTGAGCTGTCTTTTTTCTCTGTGAGTCTAGCTAACGGTTTGTCAGTCTTATTTACTTTTACAAAGAACCAACTCAGTTTTTTTGATATTTTCTATTGTCTTTTTAGTCTCTATTTCATTTATTTCCATTCTGAACTATTTATTCCCTTCCTTCTACTGACTTTGGGTTTCATTTGCTCTTTCTTTTTTCTATTTCTTTTAGCTGTAAGTTTAGATTGCTTATTTGAGATTTTTCTTATTTCTTGAGGTAAGCCTGTATTGCTATAAACCTCCCTGTTAGTACTGCTTCTGCTGCATCCCATAGATTGTGGTATGTCCTATTTTCATTTTCATTTGTCTTCAGGTATTTTTCGATTTCCTCTTTGATTTCTTCATTGACCCAATAGTTTTTCAATAGCATGTTGTTTAGCCTTTCCATATTTGTAATTTTTCAGCTTTCTTTTTGTGTTTGATTTCTAGTTTTTATCATTGCATTTGGAAAAGGTGCTTAATGTTATTTCAATCCTCCTAAATTTATAGACTTGTTTTGTGTCCCAACATATGGCCTATTCCTGAGAACGTTCAATGTTCACTTGAGAAGAATGTGTATTCTGTTGCCTTTGGATGAAATGTTCTGCATAAGTCCATCAAATATATCTGATTTAATGCTTCACTTAAGGCTGCTGTTTTCTTGTTGATGACTCTGTGACTGTTATTTTATTTATTAAGTTATTTATCAAATATTCATTGCTTACCTACTATGTAGTAGACTGTAAGGAGGACAAAAGTAGACATATTTCATTCCCTCATGAAATATAACATTCCAATATTATCATGTTTTGCATATTTGTCATCCCAATCTTTTTGAGGATATATTGTTCTCTCATGTTATATGACATCATTATTGTATGACCACCCATCTCTGTTATATGATGGAAGGAATTTGTCAGTGGTACATTCTTCTATCTCTCTATGGAAAATATTTGATAAATATCCCAAGGCTTGTTTTATATCTTTCTCTGCAATTGTGTGAATTACCCCTGTTTTGCAATGAGGATTCTGACTTTGAATGATGTTTGTAGTTTCCATGTCTTCTCCACTTTTAGTGCCATAATGCACAGTTGGCTGGGCACTCTGGTAATTACTGAGTATACAATAGTAAACAAGATTAAAATGTTCCCTGTGCAGTCAATTTATCAGCATTTTCAGTTGTTTCTCTCTCTAAAATACACCACAGATTTGTTGTTTTTCTCCATTTGTGCAATTACTGCCTTAGGTCATTTGGACTTTGGTATAACTTAGTAATTAGTTTTCTTGCTTCTACTTTTGCACTGATATTCTACTCTAAATAGAAAAGAATAGTAATCTTTTAAAAGTATAAATTAGATGATTTTACTTTTCTATTTCTAACCCCTTAGAAGCTTTCCATTACAATTAGACTTAAATCTAAACACTCTTCAAATGGAATTTAAGGTTCTATATAGATTGACTTCATTTCCTAAAAATTTTCCTTTTATTCACAGTGAAAAAGTTGAACCGGTCTGTCATAAAATTTCAAAGCTTTACACTTGCTTCTACTTCTTTCTGGATAGTTTTTCCTTCACTATTTGATTGACTATAATTTTGTCATTCTGCAATATCAAACACACCAACATTCCCATTATACAGGCTACAGAAGGAGAACAGAGAGAAAAAGAGCCTGAGAAAATATTTGAAGAGATGATAGATGAAAACTTCCCTAGCATGGGAAAGGAAATAGTCACCCAAGTCCAGGAAGTGCAGAGTCCAATATAGGATTAATATAAGAAGAAATATGCTAAAATATATAGTAATCAAGTTGAAAAAAACTAAAAATAAAGAGAAAATAAGAAGAGCAACAAGGGAAAACAAACAAATAACATACAAGGGAACCCCCATAAGGTTATCAGCTGATTTTTCAGCAGAAACTCTGCAGCCAGAAGAGAGTGGCACAATATATTTAAAGCAATGAAAGGGAAGAACCTACAATAAAAAATAAAACTGTAAAACAAACAAACACATGGAAGCTAAACAATATGTTACTAAATAACCAACAATTCACTGAAGAAATCAAAAAGGAAGTCAAAAAGTGTCTTGACACAAATGACAACCAAAACACAATGACCCAAAACTTATGCAATGCAGCATAACCAGTTTAAAGAGGGAAGTTTTGTTTTGTTTTGTTTTTGTTTTTTTGCAATACGTGGGCCTCTCACTGCTGTGGCATCTCCCGTTGTGGAGCACAGTCTCCGGACGTGCAGGCTCAGCAGCCATGGCTCACAGGTCCAGCCACTCCGCGGCATGTGGGATCTTCCTGGACTGGGGCACAAACCCGTGTCCCCTGCATCAGCAGGCAGACTCTCAACCACTGCGCCACCAGGGAAGCACCTAAAGAGGGAAGTTTGTAGCAATGAAATCTTACCTCAGGAAATAAGAAAAATCTCAAATAAACAACCTAACCTTACACCTAAAGCAACTAGAGGAAGAAGAACAAACAAAACCCAAAGTTAGTACAAAGAAAAGTCATAAAGATCAGAGCAGAAGTAAATGAAATAAAGACAAAGAAAACAATAGAAAAGATCAACAAAACTAACAGCCAGTTCTTTGAAAAGATAAAGAAAATTGATTAAACTTTAATGAGACTAATCAAGAAAAAAGGGGAGAGGGGCCATCTCAATAAAATTAGAAATCAAGAGATACAACACAAATACAAAGGACAATAAAAGAATATTACAAGCAACTATATGTGAATAAAATGGACAACACTGAAGAAATGGACGAATTATTAGAAAGGTACAATCTCCCAATGTGGAACCAGGAAGAACTGGAAAATATGAACAGATCACTTACAAGTACTGAAATTGAATCTGTGACTAAAAAACTCCTAAACAACAAAAGTCCAGGACAAGATGGCTTCAGAGGTGAATTCTACCAAGCATTTAAAGAAGAGTTAACACCTATCCTTGGAAACTATTCCAAAAAATTACAGAGGAAGGAACACTCCCAAACTTACTCTATGAGGCCATCATAACCCTTATAGCAAAACCATACAAAGATACCACAGAAAAGAATAATATATGCCAATATCACTTATGAACAAAGATGCAAAAATTCTCAACAAAATACTAGGAAACTGAATCCAACAACACATGAAAAGGATCATAATCCATGATCAAGTGGGATTTATCCCAGGGATGCAAGCCTTTTTCAATGTCAACAAATCAATCACTATGATAAACCACATCAACAAATTGAAGACTAAAAACCAGATGATAATCTCAGTAAATGCATAAAAATCTTTTGATAAAATTCCAAAACTATTTATGATAAAAACTCTCCAGGAGCATACCTCAACATAATAAAGGATATACAGGACAAACCCACAGCTAACATCATACTCAATGGTGAAAACTTGAAAGGATTTCCTCTAAGATCAGAAGCAAGACAAAGATGTCCACTCTCACCACTTCTATTCAACATACTTTTGGAAGTCCTAGAGACAGCTATCAGAGAAGAAAAAAAAAGTAAAAAGAATTTAAATTGGCAAAGAATAGGTAAATATTTCACTGTTTGCAGATGACATGATTCTATACATAGAAATTCCTAAAGATGCTACCAGAAAAATACTAAAGCTCATCGATGAATTTGGTAAAGTGGCAGGATACAAAATTTATACAGAGAAATTTTTCCATTTCTATACATTAACAATGAAAGACCAGACAGAGAAATTAAAGAAATAACCCCATTTACCATCGCATCAAAAAGAATAAAATACCCAGGAATAAACCACCTAAGGAGACAAAAAGACCTGTACTTTGAAAACTATAAGACACTGATGATAGAATTCAAAGGTGACAATAACAGATGGAAACATATACCATGTTCTTGGATTGGAAGAATCAATATTGTAAAATGACTATACTACCCAAGGCAATCTACAAATTAAATGTAATACCTATCAAATTAACAATGCCATTTTTCACACTACTAGAAGAGTAAATTTTTGAATTTGTATGGAAACACAAAAGACCTGAAATAGCCAAATAAATCTTGAGAAAGAAAAACAAAGCTGGAGGAATCAGGCTCCATGACTTCAGATTATACTACAAACCTACAAAGCAATGGTACTGGAACAAAAATATAAATCAATGGAACAGGATAGAAAGCCCAGAAATAAGCCTACACACCTATGTTCAATTCATCTTCAACAAAGGAGGCAAGACTATACAATGGAGAAAAGACAGTCTTTTCAATAAATGGTGCTGGGAAAACTGGACAGCTACATGTAAAACAATGAAATTAGACCACTCTTTAAAACCATATACAAAAATAAACTCAAAATGGATTAATGACCTAAATGTAAGACTGGATACTATAAAATTCCTAAAGGAAAACATAAGCAGAAGACACTTCGACATAAATCACAGAAATATCTTTTTGGATCTGTCTCCAAGAGGAATAGAAATAAAAACAAAAATAAACAAATTGGACTTAATCAAACTCAGAAGATTTTGCACAGCAAAGGAAACCATAAATAAAACAAAATTCAACCTACAGAATGGGAGAAAATATTTGCAACCAATGCAACCAACAATGAATTACAAACAGCTTATACAGCTCAATATTAAAAAGTCAAACTACTCAATCAAAAAATGTGCAGAGATATAAAAAGACATTTCTCCAGAGAAGACATACAAATGGCCAAGAGGCACATGAAAAGGTGTTGAACATCACTAATTATTACAGAAATGCAAAGCAAAACTTCAATGATTATCACTTCATGCCAATCAGAATGGCCATCATCAAAAAGTCTACAAATGCTAGAGAGGGTCTGGAGACAAAGGAACCCTCTTACACTGTTGGTGGGAATATAAACTGGTACAGCCATAATGGAGAACAGTATGGAGGTTCCTTAAAAATATTAAAAATAGAACTACCATATAATCCCATAATTCTACTCCTGAGCATATATCCAGAGAAAACCATAACTCAAAAAGATACATGCACCCTAATTTCATAACACTATTTACAATCACCAATACATGGAAGCCACCTAAATATCCACTGATAGATGAATGGATAAAGAAGATGTGGTACACATATACAACAGAATATTACTCAGCCATAAAAATGAATGAAATAATTCTATTTGGAGCAACATAAATTGACCTAGGGATTATCATACTAAGTGAAGTAAGCCAGACAGAGAATGACAAATATTACATGATATGGTTTAATTGTGGAATCTAAAGAGGTACAAATGAAGGTATTTACAAAACAAAGGAGACTCACAGACATAGAAAACAAACTCATGGTTACCAAAGTGGAAAGGTGAGGGCAGGGATAAATTATGAGGTTGGGATTAACATATACACACTACTGTATATAAAATAAATAAGCAACAAGGACCAACTGTATAGCACAGGGAACTATGCTCAATATTTTGTAATAACCTATAAGAGAAAGCAATCTGTAAAAGGATATATATATATATATATATATATATATATATATATATACACATATACACATATATGTATAACGGAATCACTTTGCTATACACCTGAAAACAACACAACATTGTAAATCAACTGTACTTCATTAAAAAAAAAACTTAAAAAAATAACAAGTATTCCATTTAGGATACTATTAAGTAGATCATCTGAACTTGCTTTTTCTTTTTCCATTTTTTTCACTTCTTTGTTAAACTGTAGACCTTAGGAATTCATTTCTTCTGACACGGATTCTAATTTTATATTTGTATGAGCATCTTTTCTGATATATAGATAGATAAATATAATCCTGATTTGAGTCATAGTACTTACAGAAAAGAATTTTTTATTCTTTTTTTGTTAACAGTTTACCTAATTGGAAAAATTAATTTGATTTGTAAATTGGGACTATATACAGTTTTCCAGGAATTTTCCCTTTTATATCTCCTATTGTCCCATATAATTAAAAATATTAGCTCCTTTTATTTCCAAAATGCTCTGATTTGTATTATATATGACTATACTAACATATTATTTTCAATAATATTAAGTTAAAAGAGACAGGTAAGGGCATTATACGCATTTATACATGCAAATAAGTATGTGTTACGTGATATTGGCAATTTATATAGAATGCATGGGAACCCAAATATGAGGTGAGAAATAATCAGCATAGCATCTTCATGGGCAAAAACCTGTGGCAGACTTGTTTCTAGCTGTAGGGTATCCATAAGAAGCTACATTTCTGAGGTGGTTTTCAAGCTTTGGGTAACAAGGAAGACCAGAGCATTGGAACACTTTTGCCCATGACTATACACCATCCCACCACAACCAGAATGTCAGTTTTCTGTATATTTACTTTCCATTAGCTCAGAGATGTCAGACACAGAGCATTGCTTACCTGTTTCTATGCAATTCTGGTACTCAGAAAATCAATAATTATCCATTCTTGCCCTTGATCCCAGAAAAGTTTTCAAAATCCTTCTGAATATGGTATTCCCAGAACTCACTTCAGTTAGTTCTTGTGGGCTGCAAGAAGAAACCTGTTTGCCATCCACATATTAGTCCAATTTACTGTCTGCTCCCTTCATGCTATCTCTTTACTGAGAAGTAAAGAGAATATGCAAAGAGAGTAGAGACATGCATATATTTCAATTTAATATTTGGTATTTATTATAAAGATATTAACCTTAGCATAGACTATTTTACATTTCAAATATTTGTATCATTTGTCTTTATAGATAATGGAGTTTAATTTTGACTTCCAATTAGGCACATATTGAGAGGAACTTTAATTATTTTTCAATGAAATTGGAAAACAGGCCAGTGACACTGATTACTTAAGAGGATTTCAAGGGTTCTTAAATTCTGTGACCTCTTTAGTGGTTGGGTCGCTTCTCCAGATTCTGTGCTGTCATGGTTTTCTGTTCCATTAAAAATACAATGAAAATATCATGAATGATGTAACTGCATTTAGCAATTTACAGGTGTTTTCTTGTTGATCTATTTGGCTTGTTTTAGTAATGCTCTAGAGAGGTCTCTCAAAAAATGATGTCAGAGTACTCTTGTGGAAAACTGATTGTTTCCTGTAGAAAAGGTGGAAGGCAAAGGGAAAAATAATTTTGCTCTCCTGTGTACAATATGAAAAAACCTAGGCATAGAAAGCCTATATTTTTTGCCAAGGGTTTACTTGTTGTGGGTTACCTGGACGTGGCAAAACATAAGTTATGAGAGCTATCCTGTATATATATTCTTCCTGCCTTTCCTCATAGCAATTCTTTTTTGTTGTTGTTGTTTAGTATGCTTCACACCTCATATTCTACAACCCCTTATATACACTTATACAGGAGGAAGGGAGGAATCATTATTGGTGCTTCTTAGGAAAGACAGGAAAATATTTTTGGTCTCACATGAAATTCCTTGCAAAAACATCCTGCTTTCAATTGCTACCAAAAGGTATGTTCTCCCATTGACATAGCTTGGGAAAAAATGCTGAGCTAGCTCACTATTTCTTGATTTTAACATTTATGTTCCAATTTGGGATCAACCACAAGACACACAGCAGTACTCTTAGCTTCATTGATTGGAAAAAAGAGTTAATCAATACGTGCTATGTACTGTCTAATGAAATACATGATCTCCTCAAGTGAAAACGGAGTGTATGTTGGTTGGGAATGTTCATCCTTGTGCTCTCAGCCACCATATTCTAGAGGGTACCAAAGGACACTTCTCAGAGTAAGAGAGATATGAGAGGTGATTGGAAGAGTAAGATGACTTAAAGGTAAGACTGAAGATAGGGTGAGAGGATGCCTAAAAGTATAATAAAGGTGAAAACAAGTAGAAGCTCTAGACTCCACTGATGAGCTTTCTTTGTGTTTTTGGTGTGATAAAATAATACCAAAAATAATTCTTGCTGTTTGCTTTCATTACAAACACTTTGCGGAAATGAAAATAAGGTAAATGCTATTTATGTAGAGTAATCATAGCATGATATTGGCTTTTAATATTAGGTATTCCTAATAGACCTATATCATTTTAGTTTTGAGTTGAACTTTGACACTTGAATTAGGGTATACTAACTGCTGTACTACAGATCCCAATGATCAACATAATAAAGGTCTATTTCTCACTTAGGTCACAGTTGAGTGTGAGGCTGCAGGAAAGCCCTCTCTACCTTTAGCTTCAAGGCAGAAGAGAGGAAGAGCATGGACCTTCTTAAAAGGGGGTTTAGGGACCAGGTCCGGCATCTCTCACATCTACCAACATTCTTTTTGCCAGAATTCCATCACATGGCTCCAGCTAACTCTAGGGAGACTGGGGAGTGTCATTTAGCTCTGTGCACTGCAAAAGGACCTAATACCAGGGTACCACAGCTAGTTATACAATATTAGGCACTAAAATGCAAGCTATTTTATGACCAAACACTGTGTTTGGGTCATCACAAAATCTTGGCATTTAGCTATTTGTGCTGCTTTACAAAAGATGTTAAATTATTTTTTTTCCTCTTTGGTCCTCATTTATCTGAATTTGAGTGACAACAGAGTATATGTTTGTATATATTTCACATCTCTTTCTACTAGCTTGATGAGCTTCCCTGTGCAGAGATTTGCATGTTTACCAGAAGTACCATTACTTTGGCAATAGTACAATTCAACTATATACAATCATACTATTAGCCTCTACTATGAAAGTGGTTTTCACATAAATACTTCACTGGAAACCAAAATTGTCAGGAGCTGTGACTAATTCCCACATGTACACCTTTCACCTTCAGTAAGAAAATTCAAGATTCTTCAATCTTATCTTCAAGAAAATTTCTCAAAAATATTCAAGACAATAATAGCTCTAACAGTAAATTATTATATATATGTGTATATAAATATTTCAAAAAAATTTAAAGGTGTATATATCCATGAGTAATTTACAATTTGTTGTCACTCTCCCAGCCCCATGACTTTTCTGTCTTCAGTAGTAAACATGGTTACAGGAAGCTGTAGCTTGATCAAAAATGAATATAGATTTAAATGTTTTATAATAATTCATATATTGTTTATGGTAAAGTAGATGTACATCAAGTACACATGGGCCCGATTTTTCGAATTTGAATTAGAAAAACCTCCATGGAATTACAAATAAACTTAAAGAGAGAAATAGCCTCTTAATTCACCTGTTCCATAATATCAGATTTTTTACACTGAGGATTTTTCTTTTTTTTGAATTTTATTTTATTTCAATTTTTTAAAAATTTTGTTTTATATTACAATATAGTTGATTAACAATGTTGTATTAGCTTCAGGTGTATAGCAAAGTGATTCAGTTATATATATATACATGTACCTATTCTTTTTCAAATTATTTTCCTATTTAAGTTATTACAGAATATTGAGCAGAGTTCCCTGTGCTATACAGTAGGTCCTTGTTGGTTATCAATTTAAAATATAGTAGTGGTACATGTCAATCCCAAATTCCCAATCTATCCCTCTCCTGCACCCTTCCACCCTGGTAACCATAATTTTATTCTCTAAGTCCATGAGTCTGTTTCTGTTTTGTAAATACATTCATTTGTATCATTATTTTTTAGATTTTGCATATAACCAATATTATATTATATTTGTCTTTCTCTGTTTGACTTACTTCACTTAGGATGATAATCTCCAGGTCTATCCATGTTGCTGCAAATAGCATTATTTCATTCTTTTTAATGGCTGAGTAATATCCATTGTATATATGTGCCACACCTTCTTTAACCATTCATCTGTCAATGGACAATTAAATTGCTTCCACATCTTGGCTACTGTAAACAGTGCTGCAATAAACATTGGGGTGCATGTACAATTTCGAACCAAGCTTTTCTCTGGATATATGCACAGGAGTGGGATTTCTGGATCATATGTTAGCTCTATTTTTAATTTTTTTAGTGACTTCCAAACTGTTCTCCATAGTGGCTGTACCAATTTACATTCCCACTAATGGTGTAAGAGAGTTCCCTTTTATCCACATGATCTCCAACATTTATTGTTTGTAGATGTTTGATGATGGCCATTCTGACTGGCATGAGGTGATATCTCATTATAGTTTTGATTAACATTTCTCTAATAATTAGAATATTGAACATATTTTCATGTGCCTCTTGAGCATCTGTATGTCTTCTTTGGAGAAATGTCTACTTAAGTCTTCTGCCCATTTTTTGATTGTGTTGTTTGTTTTTATGGTATTGAGCCACATGAGTTGATTATAAATTTTGGAAACTAATCCTTTGTTGGTCACATCATATGAAAGTATTTTCTCCCATTTTGTGGCTTGTTTTTTTTTGGAGAATGAGTTCCTTGTACACTGAGTTTGGGGATTTTCCTTCTTCTGAAAATTTTTTTGAATAGTTTCAGAAGATGAGTGTTAACTCTTCTCAAATGATTGATAGAATTTACCTGTGATGCCATCTGCTAGCAGACTTTTGTTTGTTGCGAGTTCTTTAATCACACTTTCATTTTCAGTACTTCTGATTGGTCTGCATATATTTTGTATTTCTTCCTGGTTCATTCTTGAGAGATTGTACCTTTGCAAGAATTTGTCCATTTCTTCCAGGTTGTCCATTTTATTGTTGTATATTCCCTTGTAGTAGTCTCTGATGAGTCTTTGTATTTCTGTGGTTTCCATTGTAATTTCTTTTACATTTCAAATTTTATTAATTTGAGTCCTCTCCATTTTATCTTGATGATTCTCGCAAAAGGGTTATCAATTTTCTTTATCTTTGCAAACAACCAGCTTTTAGTTTCATTGATCTTTGTTATTGTTTTTATTTCTTTGTCTCTATTTCATTTATTTCTGCTCTGCTTTTCTAAATTTCTTTTTCAAACTGAACAATGAAGCATGGTGCTTGGAAAGATAAAGAACCTGAACTTCAATGACTTCGACTATGTGGTTTTTTTTCAAATTTATTTTACTTTATTTATAAAACAAGTCCTTATTAGTTATCTATTTTATACAAATTAGTGTGCATATGTCAATCCCAATCTCCCAATTCATCCTACCACGCACCCCCCGCTTGCCCCCCTTGGTGTCCATATATTTGTTCTCTACATCTGTGTCTCTATTTCTGCCTTGCAAACCAGTTCATCTGTACCATTTATCTAGATTCCACATATATGTGTTAATATATGAATTTGTTTTTATTTTTCTGACTTACTTCACTCTGTATGACTGTCTCTAGGTCCATCTACATCTCTACAAATGACCCAATTTCATTCCATTTTATGGCTGAGTAATATTCCAATGTACATATGTACCACATCTTCTTTATCCTTTGGCCAGCGATGGACATTTAGGTTGCTTCCATGATCTGGCTATTGTAAATAGTGTTGCAATGAACATTGGGTGCATGAGTCTTTTTGAATTATGATTTTCTCTGGGTATATGCCCAGTAGTGGGATTGCTGGGTAATATGGTAATTTTCTTTTTAGTTTTTTTAAGGAACTTCCATAGTGTTCTCCATGGTGGCTGTATCAATTTACATTTCCCCCAAGACTGTAAGTGAGTTCCCTTTCTCCACACCCTCTCCAGCATTTGTTGTTTGTAGATTTTCTGATGATGCCCATTCTAACCAGTGTGACGTGATACCTCATAGTAGTTTTGAGTTTCATTTCTCTAATACTTAGTGATGTTGAGCAGCTTTTTATGTGTCTCCTGGCCATCTGTATGTCTTCTGGGAGGAATGTCTATTTAGGTCTTCTGACCATCTTTTTATTGGATTTATTTTTATTCAGGTGCATGAGCTGTTGATATATTTTGGAGATTAATCTTTTGTTCATTGTTTCATTTGCAAACATTTGCTCCCATTCTGAGGGTTGTCTTTTCATCTTGTTTAGAGTTTCCTTTGCTGTGCTAAATCTTTGAAGTCTCATTAGGTCCCATTTGTTTATTTTTGTTTTTATTTCCATTACTCTAGGAGGTGGGTCATAAAGACCTTGCTGTGATTTCTGTCAAAGAGTGTTCTTCCTATGTTTTCCTCTAAGAGTTTTATAGTGTCCAGTCTTACATTTAGGTCTTTAATCCATTTCGAGTTTATTTTTGTGTATGGTGTTAGGGAGTGTTCTAATTTCATTCTTTTACATATAGATGTCCAGTTTTCCCAGCACCACTTATTGAAGATACTGTCTTTTCACCATTGTATATCCTAGCCTCCTTTGTCATAGATTAGTTGACCATAGGTGCATGAGTTTATCTCTGGGCTTTCTATCCTGTTCCATTGATCTATATTTCTGTTTTTGTGCCAGTACAATAATGACTTGGTTACTGTAGCTTTGTAGTATAGTCTGAAGTCAAGGAGCCTGATTGCTCCAGCTCCATTTTTTCCCTTCAAGATTGATTTGGCTATTAGGGGTCTTTTGAGTTTCCAAACAAATTTTAAGATTTCTTGCTCTAGTTCTGTAAGAATTACAATTGGTGATAATATAGGGGTTGCATTGAATCTGTAGATTCCTTTGGGTATTATAGTCATTTTCACATTATTGATTTTTCCTATCAAAGAACATAGTATGTCTCTCCATCTGTTTGTGTCACCTTTGATTTCTTTCATCCCTGTTTTATAGTTTTCTGAGTACAGGTCTTTTGTTTCCTTATGTAGGTTTATTCCTAAGTATTTCATTATATTTTTGCATTGGTGAATGGAATTGTTTCCTTAATTCTCTTTCTAACCTTTCATTTTTAGTGTATAAGAATGCAAGAGATTTCTGTGCACTAATTTTGTATCCTGCAATTTTACCAAATTCATTGATTAGCTCTAGTAGTTTTCTGGTAGCATCCTTAGGATTATCTATGTATAGTATCATGTCATCTGCAAACAGTGACAGTTTTAATTCTTCTTTTCCAATTTTGATTCCTTTTATTTCTTTTTATTCTCTGATTGACCTGGCTAGGACTTCCAAAACTATGTTGAATGATAGTGGCGAGAGTGGACTTCTTTGTCTTGTTCCTGATCTTAGACGAAAATACTTTGTTTTTCACCATTGAGAATGACGTTTGTCATATATGGTCTTTATGTTGAGGTAGGTTCCCTGTATGCCTACTTTCTGGAGGGTTTTTATCATAAATGGGTGTTGAATTTTGTCAAAAGCTTTTTCTGAATCTATTGAAATGATCATATGGTTTCTCTCCTTTAATTTGTTAATATGTTTTATCACATTGATTGATTTGTGTATATTGAAGAATCCTTGAATTCCTGGGATAAACCCCACTTGACCATGGTGTATGATCCTTTTAATGTGTTGTTGGATTCTGTTTCCTAGTATTATATTGAGGAGTTTTGCTTCAATATTCATCTGTGATATTGGCCTGTAATTTTGTTTTTTTGTGGTATCTTTGTCAGGTTTTTGTATCAGTGTGATGGTGGCCTCATACAATAAGTATGAGAGTGTTCCTTTTCTGCAAGTTTTTGGAAGTGTTTGAGAAGGATGGTGTTAGCTCTTCTCTAAATGTTTGATGGAATTCACCTGTGAAGCCACCTGGTCCTGAACTTTTGTTTGTTTGAAGATTTTTAATCACAGTTTCAATTTCATTGCTTGTGATTGGTCTGTTCATATTTTCTATTTCTTCCTTGTTTAGTCTTGAAAGGTTATACCTTTCTAAGAATTTGTCCATTTGTTGTCCATTTCATTGGCATATAGTTGCTTTTCTCAAAGAACCAGCTTTTAGTTTTATTGATCTTTGCTATTGTTGTCTTTTTTTCTATTTCATTTCTTTCTGCTCTGATCTTTATGATTTCTTTCCTTCTACTAATTTTGGGTTTTGTTTGTTCTTCTTTCTTGAGTTGCTTTAGGTGTAACTTTAGATTGTTTATTTGGGAATTTTCTTGTCTCTTGAGGGAGGATTGTATTGCTATAAACTTCCCTCTTAGTACTGCTTTTGCTGCATCCCACAGATTTGGATCATTGTGTTGTTGCTGTCATTTGTCTCTAGGTGTTTTTTTATTTCTTCAGAGATGTCTTGGTTATTTAGTAATGTATTGTTTAGCCTGCATGTGTTTGTGTTTTTTACGTTTTTTCCATGTAATTTGTTTCTAATCTCATATCGTTGTGGTCAGAAAAGATGCTTGATATGACTTCAGTTTTTCTTAAATCTACTGAGGCTTGATTTGTAACCCACAATATGATCTATCCTGGAGAATGTTCCGTGTGCACTTGAGAAGAAAGTGTAATCTGCTGTTTTCGTATGGAATGTCCTAAAAATATCAATTAAATTGATTTGGTCTATGTCATTCAAAGCATTTATTTCCTTTTTAATTTTCTGTCTGGATGAGCTGTCCATTGGTGTAACTGGGGTGTTAAAATCCCCCACTAGTATTACATTACTTTCAATTTCCTCTTTTATAGCATTTACTCCATTCACATTTAGGGTATTATCAATATGTATGTTCCTATTACCGTTTACTTAGTTTTTGGTTTGTTTTTGTAGATCCTTTTCTTTTGTGTTTCCCACTTAGAGAAGTTCCTTTAGCATTTGTTGTAGAGCTGATTTGGTGGTGCTGAATTCTGTTAGCTTTTGCTTGTCTGTAAAGCTTTGATGTCTCCATTGAATCTGAATGAGATCTTTGCCAGCTAGAGTAATCTTGCTTTTAGGCTGGTTCCCTTTAATCACTTTAAATATATCAGGTCAGTCCCTTGTGACCTGTAGAGTTTCTGCTGAGAAATCAGCTGTTAACCTCATGGAAGTACCCTTGTATATTATTTGTTGTTTTTCCCTTGTTGCTTTTAATAATTTTTCTTTGTCTCTAATTTTTGTCAGTTTGATTACTATGTGTCCCGACGTGGTTCTCCTTGGGTTTATCATGCCTGAGACTCCCTTTTCTTCCTGGACTTGGGTGGCTATTTCCTATCCCATGTTAGGGAAGTTTTCAAGTATAATGTTTTCAAATATTTTCTTGGGTTCTTTCTCTCTCTCTTCTCCTTCTAGGGCCCCTATAATGCAAATATTGTTGAGTTTAATGGTGTCCCAGAGATCTCTTTGTCTGCCTTTATTTCTTTTCATTCTTTTTTCTTTATTGTGTTCTGCACCATTGAATTCAACCATTCTGTCTTCCAGGTCACTTATCCATTCTTCTGCCTCACTTATTCTGTTATTGATTCCTTCTAGTGTATTTTTCATTTCAGTTATCACATTGCTCATCTCTGTTTGTTTGTTCTTTAATTCTTCTATGTCTTTGTTAATCATTTCTTGCATCTTCTCGATCTTTGCCTCCATTCTTTTTCCAAGGTCCTGGATCATCTTCACTATCATTTTTCTGAATTCTTTTTCTGGATGGTTGCCTATTTCCATTTAATTATTTTTTCTGGGGTTTTTTCTTATTTCTTCCTCTGGTACATAGTCCTCT
Source organism: Delphinapterus leucas (assembly GCF_059928025.1). Taxonomy (NCBI): domain Eukaryota; kingdom Metazoa; phylum Chordata; class Mammalia; order Artiodactyla; family Monodontidae; genus Delphinapterus; species Delphinapterus leucas. Next base: position 54,371,800 of record NC_143145.1, read on the forward strand.
GCCTTTTCATTGTGTCTGTCTTTCTATGAATGTGGTTTTCATTCCACAGGCTGCAGGATTGTAGTTCTTGTTAGTTCTGCTATCTGTCCCCTGGTGGATAGCTATCTAAGAGGCTTGTGCAAGCTTCCTTATGGGAGGGACCAGTGGTGGGTAGAGCTGGGTGTTGCTCTGGTGGACAGAGCTCAGTAAAACTTTAATCCACTTGTCTGCTGATGGGTGGGCTGTGTTCCCTCCCTGTTGGTTGTTTGGTCTGAGGTGACCCAGCACTGGAGCTTACAGGCTCTTTGGTGGGGCTAATGGTGGACTCCAGGAGGGCTCATGACAAGGAGTAGTTCCCAGAATTTCTGCTGCCAGTATCCTTGTTCCTGTGGTGAGCCACAGCCACCCGTGCCTATGCAGGAGACCCCCAATCCTAGCAGGTAAGTCTGGTTCAGTCTCCTATGGGGTCACGGCTCCTTCCCCTGGGTCCCGATGCACACACTACTTTGTGCATGTCCTCCAAGAGTGGAGTCTCTGTTACCCTCAGTCCTTTTGAAATCCTGCAGTTAAATCCCACTAGCTTTCAATGTCTGATTTTCTGGGAATTCCTTCTCCTATTGCTGGACCCCCAGGTTAGGAATCATGATGTGTGACTCAGAACCTTCACTCCAGTGGGTGGAATTCTGTGGTATAATTGTTCTCCAGTTTGTGAGTCACCCAGTGGTTATGAGATTTGACTTTATTGTGATTCCACCCCTCCTTTCATCTCATTGCAGCTTCTCCTTTTTCTTTGGATGTGCAGTATCTTTTTTAGTGAGTTCCAGAGTCTTCCTTTTGTTGATTGTTCAGCAGATAGTTGTGATTCTGGTGCTCTCGCAAGATGAAGTGTATGCACATCCTTCTACTCCACCATCTTGAACCAATCTCCTCCTCTGATCTTTTTGATTTCTTTCCTTCAACTAGCTTTTGCTTTTGTTCATTCTTCTTTCTCTAGTTGCCTTAGGTGTAAGATTAGGCTGTTTATTTGAGATTTTTATTGTTTCTTGGGGTAATATTGTATTGCTACAAACTTCCCTCTTAGAACTACTTTTTCTATAGAACTACTTTTTCTATGTCCCATAGGTTTTGGATCATCATGTTTTCATTGTCATTTGTCTTGAGGTCTTTTTTGATTTCCTCTTTGATTTATTCAGTGATCCATCAGTTATTTAGTAACTTATTGTTTAGCCTCCTGTGTTCGTGTTTTTTACATTTTTTTTCTTTTTCCCATAATTGATTTCTAATCACATAGTGTTGTGGTCAGAAAAGATGCTTGATATGATTTCAGTTTTCTTAAATTTACTGAGGCTTAATTTGTGACCCAAGTTGTGGTCTATCTTGGAGAATGTTCTATGTTCACTTGAGAAGAAAGTGTATTCTTGAGCTTTTGGATGGAATGTCCTATAAATATCAATTAATTCTATCTGGCCTAATGTGCCATTTAAGGCTTATGTTTTATTATTAACTTTCTGTCTGGATAATCTGTCCTTTGGTGTAAGTGTGGTGCTAAATCACACACTAATTTTGTGTTACTGTCAATTTCTCCTTTTATGGCTATTAGTATTTGCCTTATATACTGAGGTACTCCTATGTTGGTTGCATATATATTCCTAATTCTTATATCCTCTTCTTGGATTGATCTACTCATCATTATGTAGTGTCCTTCCTTGTGTCTTTTAACAGTCTTTATTTTAAAGTCTATTTTGTCTGATATGAGTTTTTCTATTCCAGCTCTCTTTTGATATCCATTTGCATGGAAGAAATTTTTCCATCCCCTCATTTTCATTCTGTATGTGTCCCAAGGTCTGAAGTGGTTCTCTTTCAGAAAGCATTTATATGGGTCTTATTTTGTATCCATTCAACCAGTCTATGTGTCTTGTTTCAAACATTTAATCCATTTATATTTCAGGTGTATTTGTACTTATTGCCATTTTGTTGATTGCCTTAGGCTTGTTTTTGTAGGTCCTTTTTCTTCCCTTCCTCTTTTGTTCTCTTCTCTTGTCATTTGATAATTAACTTTTATGTTGCGTTTGGTGTTTGGGTTGCTGTTTCTTCTTTGTATGCATATCAATTGTAGATTTTCAGTTTGCAATTACGATGATAATTTTTTTTTTTTTTTTTTTTTGCATTACGTGGGCCTCTCCCGTTGTGGAGCACAGGCTCCAGACACGCAGGCTCAGTGGCCATGGTTCACAGGCCCAGCTGCTCCACAGCATGTGGGATCTTCCCGTACTGGGGCACGAACCTGCATCCCCTGCATTGGAAAATGAGCTAAGATCTCAGGAATGCAATAGAGGCACAGATTGAGACTCTCAACCACTGCACCAGGGAAGCCCTACCATGAGAATTTGATATAGCAGTCCATATATAAACAAGATTGTTTTATGTTGCTGGGCTTTTTCTTTCAAATGCATTTTCAATATACTGCATTTGTGTTCTTTCCTTCTCACAATTTCTGGGTTTGATACCATATTTGTGTGTAGATGACTTCCTACCTTTACTGTGTGTTTGTCTTTACTGGTGAGCTTTTCATTCACAAATTTCTTGTTTCCAGTTGTGACCTTTTTTTTCCACATAGAGAAGCTCCTTTAGCATTTTTTGCAAATTTGACCTTGTGGTACTGAATTCTTTCAGCTTTGGTTGTCTGTAAGCTTTTGATTTCTCCATCAAATCTGAATGAGAGCCTTGCTGGGAGAGTGCACTTGGTTTCAGGATCTTCTCTTTCATCTCTTTAAATATATCATGCCACTGCCTTCTGGCCTTCAGAGTTTCTGCTGAGAAATCAGCTGATAACCTTATGGGAGTTACCTTGTACATTATTTGTTGCTTTTCCCTTGTTGCTTTTAATATTTTTTCTTTGTCTTTAATTTTTGGCTATTTGATTACTATGTGGTTTCCTCCTTGGTTTTATCATATCTGGGACTCTCTGTACTTCCTGGGCTTGGCAGACTGTTTCCTTTCCCATGTTAGGGAAATTTTCAGCTATTATCTCTTCAAAGATTTTCTCAGGTCCTTTCTCTCTCTCTTCTCCTTCTTGGACCTGTATAATATGAATGCTGGTGTGTTTAATGTTGTCTCAGAAGTCTCTTAGACTGTCTTCCTTTCTTTCTATTCTATTTTTCTGTATTCTGTTCCACAACAGCGATTTCCACCATTCTGTCTTCCAGGTAGCTTATCCGTTCTTCTGCCTCAGTTATTCTACTATTGGTTCCTTCTGGTGCATTTTTCATTTCAGACACGGTATTGTTTGTCTCTGTTTGTTCTTTAGTTTTTCTAGGTCTTTTTTAAACATTTCTTGCATCTTCTTGGTCCTTGCCTTCATTCTTTTTCTAAGATCCTGGATCATCTTCACTATCATTATTCTAAATTCTTTTCTGGAAGGCTGCCTATCTCCACTTCACTTAGTTGTTCTTCTGTGGTTTTTTTCTTATTCATTTATCTGGGACATATTCCTCTGCCATTTCATTTTGCCTAGCATTCTGTGATTGTGGTCTGTTCCACAGGTTGCCAGATTGTAGTTCTTCTTGCTTCTTCTCTCTGCCCTCCGGTGGATGAAGCTATCTAAGAGGTTTGTGCAGGCTTCCTGATGTGAGGGGCTCGTGGTGGGTGGAGCTGGGCCTTGTCCATATGGTGGGTGGGGTCATGTTCTTTAAGACTTTAATCCACTACTCTGCTTATGAGTGGGGTTCTGTTTCTGCCCTGTTTGTTGTTTTCCCTGAGGCTTCCTAGCAACTGAGCATTCAGCCTGTTGAGAGGTGCTAATGGCAGCCACCAGGAGGGCTCATGCCAATGAGTACTCCCAGAACTGCTGCTGCTAGTGTCTTTGTCCCCACAGTGAGCCACAGTCGTCCTTCACCTTTGCAGGAGACACTCCAATACCAGCAGGTATGTCTGGCCCAGTCTCTTTTGATGTCGCTGCTTTTTTCCCTTTGGTCCTGGTGTACATGTGTCCTTGTGCATGCTCTCCAAGGGTAGAGTTTCTCTTTACCCCAGTCCTGTGTAATATCTTCTATCAAACCCCACTAGTCTTCAAATCCAGATTCTCTGGAGTCTTATCCTCCTGTTGCCAGACCCCAAGGCTGGGAAGCCTGAAGTGAGGCTCAGAACTTTCACCCCAGTGGGAAAACTTCTGTGGCATAATTGTTTTCCAATTTGGGGGTCACCCACCTGTTGGGCATGAGATTTAATTTTATCGCTATTGCACCCCTCCTACCATGTCATTGTGGCTTATTCTTTGTCTTTGGATGTAGGGTATCATTTTTGGTAGGTTCCAGCATTTTCATCATTAATGGTTGTTCAGCAGTTAGCTATGATTTTGGGGCTCTTGTAAGAAGGGGTGAGCACACGTCCTTCTACTATGTCATCTTGAGCTCTCCAACATACTAAGTGTTCTTAAAATGTAGTTTTTCTCTATTGACATGATTTCAACTGGGGTAACAAAGATAAATTCATCAACAATATCTTCCCAAAGAGAAGGAGGAGTCAAGATAGTGGAATAGGAAAATGCAGAATTTGTCCCTCCTCACAAGTACTTCTAGAATACATCTACAAATGGAACAATTCTCACAGAGCACCTGCTGAACATTAGTGGAAGACTTCAGACACCTAAAAGGACAAGAAAAATCCCCTCAAAAACTGGTAGGTAAAGAAATAAAACAAGAAAAATAGAATCAAAAGAGGGACCAGCAACCCTGGTTGGATGTGGAAGGTAAGGAGAGGTTCCCTCACTGAGAAACCACCCCAACCACAGAGCAGGAAATCATATGGGACAGAAAGAGACCTTCAGGGAATCAAAGGAGCACCCAGAAAATGGTCTGTGGAAGGAAGGACAAAGTAAGTACTGCACACAGGGTTTTTGCTGAAGCCCTGTGTGCCCCGGGCTTAGTCATGTGACCCTGATGGAGAGGGGGGCTGAGTGTTGGAAAGTGGGGTTTGGAATGCGGATCAAGGGAGGGGGCAGCTGTTGGCTGTAAAAAGACAGAATGAAGTGACAGAAGTATGGAGATCCACAACCAGGACTGTTTGCTGAAAAAGCACAGGACACCATAGAGACAAAATGTCATTTTTGAGTGGTGAAAAAGTGGTGGGGCTGCCATTGCATTCCCCATTCCCACCCACCAGCTTCAGCCTCTGTGGGCACTGGGAGGGACACACATCTGAGCAGGATTGCCCATCCATAAAGCCAAGGTCTCTGCTGCCTGTGTAGGCTCCAGCATCTTTAGCCCGTAAGTACAAGGACAACTAAATGAAGAGGAGATAGGCAATATACTTGAAAAATAATTCAGAGTAATAATAGGAAAAATGAGCTAAGATCTCAGGAATGCAATAGAGGCACAGATTGAGAAGATACAATAAGTATTTAACAAGGACCTAGAAGAACTAAAGAACAAACAATCAGTGATGAACAGCACAATAACTGAAAATGAAAAATACACTAGAGGGAATCAATAGCAGAATAAATGAGGCAGAAAAGTGCAAAAGTGATTTTGAAGATAGAAAGGTGGAAATAATTGCCAAGGAGCTGAATAAAGAAAAAAGAATGAAAAGAAATGAGGACAGTCTTACAGAAATCTGGGGCAGCATTAAATGCACCAACATGTGAATTATAGGGTTCCCAGGTGAAGAAGAGAAAGAGAAAGTGTCTGAGAAAATATTTGAAGACATTATAGTCAAAAACTTCCCTATTAATATGGAAAAGAAAATAGTCACCCTAGCCCAGGAAGCTCAGAGAGCCCCATACAGGATAAACAAAAAGAGACACACCAAGACACATATTAATCAAACTAACAAAAATTAAATACAAAGAAAAAATATTAAAAGCAGCAAGGAAAAATGACAAATAACATATAAGGGGATCTGAGTAAGGTTATCAGCTGATTTCTCAGCAGAAATTCTGCAGGCCAGAAGGGAGAGGTAGGATATATTTAAAGTGATGAAATGGAAAACCCACCACCCAGATTACTCTACCCAGCAAGGATCTAATTCAGATTTGATGGAGAAATCAGAAGCTTTATATACAAGCAAAAGTTAAGAGAATTCAGCACCACCCAACAAGTTTTAGAACAAAACTGAAGGAACATCTCTAGGTAAGAAAAACAGAGAAGAAAAAGACCTATAAAAAAAAATCTAAAACAATTACAAAATGGAAATAGAAACATACAAATTTATAATTAACTTAAATGTAATTGGAGTAAATGCTCCAACCTAAAGACACAGATTGGCTGAGTTGAAGCAAAAACACAACATCTCTATATACTGTCTAAAAAGACTCACTTCAGACCTATGGACACACACAGACTGAAAGTGAAGGGATGGAAAAAGGATATTTCATGCAAATGAAAATCAATAGAAAGCTGGAGTAGCATCACACATATCAGACAAAATTGCCTTTAAAATAAAAAGACAAAGAGATGAAGGACACTGCATAATGATCAAGGGATCAAATCGAGAAGAAGATATAACAATTGTAAATATTTATGCACCCAACATAGAAGCACCTCAATACATAAGGCAAATGCTAAGAGCCATAAATGGGGAAATCGACAGTAACACAATAATAGTAAGGGACTTACCCCACTTTCACCAATGGAAAGATCATGCAAAATGAAAATAAAAATGAAAACACAAGATTTAAATGACACGTTAAACAAGATGGACTTAATTGATATTGACAAGACATTCTACCCAAAAACAGAATACACATTCTTATCAAGTGATCATGGAAAATTCTCTAGGATAGATTATATTTTGGGTCAGAAATCAAGCCTTGGTACACTTAAGAAAATTGAAATCATATCAAGTATCCTTTCTGACCTCAATGCTATGAAACTAGATATCAATTACAGGAAAAAAAACTGTAAATAATACAAACACATGGAGGCTAAACAATATGCTACTATATAACCAAGAGGTCATAAAAGAAACCAAAGAGAACATCAAAATATACTGAGAAACAAATGACAATGAAAACACAATGATGCAAAACCTATGGGATGCAGCAAAATCAGTTTTAAGATGGAAATTTATAGCAATACAATCCTACCTCAAGAAACAAGAAAACTCTCAAATAAACAACTTAACCTAACACCAAAAGCAATTAGAGAATGAAGAGCAAAAAACCCCAAAGTTAGCAGAAGGAAAGAAATCATAAAGATCTGATAGAAATAAATGGATAAGAAATGAAGGAAACAATAGCAAAGATCAATAAAACTAAAACGTGGTTCTTTGAGAAGATAAACAAAATTAATAAACCATTAGCCAGCCTCATCAAGAATAGAAGGAAAAAGACTCAAAATTAATAGAAATAGAAATGAAAAAGGAGAAGTAACAGCTGACACTGCAGAAATACAAAAGATCATGAGAGATTACTACAAGAAACTATATGTCAATAAAATGGACAACCTGTAAGAAATGGACAAATTCTTAGAAAAGCACAACATTCTGAGACTGAACCATGAAGAAATAGAAAATATTACCAGAGCAATCACAAGCACTGAAATTAAAACTGTGATTAAAAATATTCTGACAAACAAAAACACAGGACCAGTCTTCATAGGCTTCACAGGCTTCACAGGCTTCACCAGGCTTCACAGGGAAATTATATCAAACATTTAGAGAACAGCTAATACTTATCCTTCTCAAACTCTCCCAAAATATAGCAGAGGGAGGAACACTCTGAAACTCATTCTGCAAGACCACCATCATCCTGACACCAAAACCAGACAGAGATGTCAAAAAAAAGGAAACTACAGGCCAATATCACTGATGAACATAGATGCAAATATCCTCAACAAAATACTAGCAAACAGAATCCAACAGCACATTAAAAGGATCATACACCATGATTAAATGAGGTTTATTCCAGGAATGCAAAGGTGCTTCAATATACGCAAAGCAATCAACGTGATACACCATATTAACAAATTGAAGAAGAAAAACCATATGATCATCTCAATAGATGCAGAGAAAGCTTTTGACAAAATTCAACACTGATTTACAATAAAAACCCTGGAGAAAGTAGGCATAGAGGGAACTTTCCTCAACATAATAAAGGCCATATATGACAAACCCACAGTCAACATCGTCCTCAATGGTGAAAAACTGAAAGCATTTTCACTAAGATCAGGAACAAGACAAGGTTACCCACTCTCACCACTATTATTCACTATTGCTTTGGAAGTTTTAGCCACACCAAACAGAAAAGAAAAAGAAATAAAAGGAATCCAAATCAGAAAAGAAGTAAAGCTGTCACTGTTTGCAGATGACATGATACTATACACTGAGAATCCTAATGATGCTACCAGAAAACTATGAGCGCTAATCAATGAATTTGGTAAAGTAGCAGGATAGAAAATTAGTTCACAGAAATCTCTTGCTTTCCTACACACTAATGGTGAACAATCTGAAAGAGAAATTAAGGAAACACTCCCATTTACCATTGCAAAAAAAGAAAAAAAAATACCTAGGAATAAACCTACATAAGGAGCCAAAGAACTATATGCAGAAAACAATAAGACACTGAAGAAAGAAATTAAAGATGATACAAACAGATGGGGAGACATACCATGTTCTTGGATTGGAAGAATCAACATTGTGAAAATGACTCTACTACCCAAAGCAATCTACATATTCAGTGCTATCCCTATCACACTACCAATGGCATTATTCACAGAGCTAGAACAAAAAATTTCACAATTTTTTACGGAAATACAAAAGACCCTGAATAACCAAAGCAATCTTGATAAAGAAAAGTGGAGCTGGAGTAATCAGGCTCCCACACTTCAGACTATACTACAAAGATACAGTAATCAAGACATGGTACTGGCACAGAAATAGAAATATAGATCAATGGAACAGGATAGAAAGCCCAGAGATAAACCCATGAACATATAGTCACCTTATTTTTGATAAAGAAGGCAAGAATATACAGTGGAGAAAAGACAGCCTCTTCAATAAATTGTGCTGGGAAAGATGGACAGCTACATGTAAAAGAGTGAAATTAGAACACACTGTAATACCATATACAAAAATAAACTCCAAATGGTTTAAAGACCTAAATGTAAGGCTAGACAGTATAAAACTCTTAGAGGAAAACATAGACAGAACACTCTGCCATAAGTCACAGGAAGATCCTTTTTGACCCACCTCCTAGAGAAATGGAAATAAATCAAATATAAACAAATGGGACATAATGAAACTTAAAAGCTTTACCCAGTAAAGGAAACCATAAACAAGAAGAAAAAAACCCCTCAGAATGAGAGAGAATATTTGTAAATGAAGCAACTTAGAAAGGTTTAATCACCAAAATGTATAAGCACCACATGCAGCTCAATGTCAAAAAAGCAAACAACCCAATACAAAAATGGGCAGAAGACCTAAATAGACATTTCTCCAAAGGAGGCATAGAGATTGACAACAAACAAATGAAAGGATGCTCAACATCACTAATCATTATAAAAATGCAAATCAAAACAACAGTGAGGTATCACCTCACACCAGTCAGAATGACCATCATCAAAAAATCTACAAAAAGGACTCCTGGGAAGATGGGGGAAGAGTAAGATGTGGAGAGCACCTTCCTCCCCACAGATACAACAGAAATACATCTACACATGGAACAACTCCTACAGAACACCTACTGAATTCTGGCAGAAGACTTCAGACCTCCCAAAAGGCAAGAAAATCCCCACATACCTGGGTAGGGCAAAAGAAAAAAAGACTAAACAGAGACAAAAGAATAGGGATGGGAGCAGCACCAGTGGGAGGCAGCTGTGAAGGAGGAAAGGTTTTGACACACTAGGAAGCCCCTTCGCGGGCGGAGACTGCGGGTGGCGGAGAGGGGAAGCTTTGGAGCCACGGAGGAGAGCACAACAACAGGGTTGCAGAGGGCAAAGCGGGGAGATTCCCGCACAGAGGATCGGTGCCGACCGGCACTCACCAGCCTGAGAGGTTTTTCTGCTCACCCGCCGGGGCTGGCGGGGCTGGGAGCTGAGGCTTGGGCTTCGGTTACAGTGCAGGGAGAGGACTGGTGTGGGCGGCATGAGCACAGCCTGCAGGGGGTTAGTGCACCACAGCTAGCCAGGAGGGAGTCCGAGGAAAAGTCTGGATCTGCTGAAGTGGCAAGAGACTTTTTCTTCCCCATTTGTTTCCTGGTGCACGAGGAGAGTGGATTAAAAGTGCTGCTTAAAGGAGCTCCAGAGACAGGCACAAGCTGCGGCTAACAGCGCGTACCCCAGAGACAGGCATGAGACGCTAAAGCTGCTGCTGCCACCACCAAGAAGCTTGTGTGCGAGCACAGGTCACTCTCCACACCACCCTTCCGGGAAGGCTGTGAAGCCCGCCACCACCAGGGTCCCGGGATCCAGGGACATCTTCCACGGGAGAACACACGGTGTGCCTCAGTCTGGTGCAACGTCACACCAGCCTCTGCCACCGCAGGCTCACCCAGCATCCACACCCCTCCCTCCCGCCAGCCTGAGTGAGCCAGACCCCTGAGTCAGCTGCTTCTCTAACCTCGTCCTGTCTGAGCGAAGAACAGACACCCTCCAGCGACCTACATGCAGAGGCAGGTCCAAATCCAAATCTGAGCCAAGCGGGAGTTGTGTGAACAAAGAAGAGAAGGGAAATCTCTCTCAGCAGCCTCAGGAACAGTGGATTAAATCTCCACAATCGACTTGATGTACCCTGCATCTGTGGAATACATGAATAGACAATGAATCATCCCAAATTGAGGAGGTGGACTTTGAGAGCAAGATTTATTATTTTTTTTCCCTTTTCCTATATTTGTGAGTGTGTATGTGTATGGTTTTGTGTGAGATTTTGTCTGTATAGCTTTGTTTTCACCATTTGTCCTAGGGTTCTATCTATTCCTTTTGTTTTTTTACTTAAAAAAATTTTTTTTTCTTAATAATTATTTTGTATTTTAATAACTTTATTTTATTTTATCTTTATTTTATTTTATTTTACCATCTTTCTCTTTTCCTTTCTTTCTACTTTTTCTCCCCTTTATTCTGAGCTGTGTGGATGAAAGGCTCTTGGTGCTGCAGCCAGGAGTCAGGGTTGTGCCTCTGAGGTGGGAGAGCCAACTTCGGACACTGTTCCACAAGAAACCTCCCAGCTGCACATAATATCAAATGGCAAACATCTCCCAGAGATCTCCATCTCAATACCAGCAACCAGCTTCACTCACCGAGCAGCAAGACACAGTGCTGGACACCCTATGCCAAACAACTAGCAAGACAGGAACACAACCCCACCCATTAGCAGAGAGGCTGCCGAAAATCATAATAAGTCCACAGACACCCCAAAACACACCACCAGACGTGGACCTGGCCACAAGAAAGACAAGATCAAGCCTCATATACCAGAACACAGGCACTAGTCCCCTACACCAGGAAGCCTACAGAATGCACTGAACCAACTTTAGCCACTGGGGAAAGACAGCAAAAACAATGGAAACTACGAACCTGCAGCCTGCAAAAAGGAGACCCCAAACACAGTAAGATAAGCAAAATGAGAAAACAGAAAAACACACAGCAGATGAAGGAGCAAGATAAAAACCCACCAGACATAATGAATGAAGAGGAAATAGGCAGCCTATCTGAAAAAGAATTCAGAATAATGATAGTAAAGATGATCCAAAATCTTGGAAATAGAAAAGAGAAAATGCAAGAAACATTTAACAAAGACCTAGAAGAACTAGAGATGAAACAAGCCATGATGAACAACACAACAAATGAAATTAAAATACTCTAGATGGGATCACTAGCAGAATAACTGAGGCAGAAGAATGGATAAGTGACCTGGAAGATAAAATAGTGGAAATAACTACTGCATAGCAGAATAAAGCAAAAAGAATGAGAACTGAGGACAGTCTCAGAGACCTCTGGGACAACATTAAATGGACCAACATTCGAATTATAAGGGTTCCAGAAGAAGATGAGAAAAAGAAAGGGACTGAGAAAATATATGAAAAGACTATAGTTGAATACTTCCCTAATATGGGAAAGGAAATACTTAATCAAGTCCAGGAAGCACAGAGAGTCCCATAAAAGATAAATGCAAGGAGAACCATGCATAGATACATATTAATCAAACTATCAAAACTTAAATACAAAGAAAGCATAGTAAAATCACCAAGGGAAAAACAACAAATAACACACAAGGGAATCCCCATAAGGTTAACAGCTTATCTTTCAGCAGAAGCTCTGCAAGCCAGAAGGGACTGGCAGGACATATTTAGAGTGATGAAGGAGAAAAACCTACAACCAATATTACTCTACCCAGCAAGGATCTCATTCAGATTTGATGGAGAAATTAAAACCTTTACAGACAAGCAAAAGCTGAGAGAGTTCCGCACCACCAAACCAGCTTTACAGAAAATGCTAAAGGAACTTCTCTAGGCAAGAAACACAAGGGAAGGAAGACACCTACAGTAACAAACCAAAAACAATTAAGAAAATGGGAATAAGAACATATATATCGATAATTACCTTAAATGTAAATGGATTAAATGCTCCCACCAAAAGACACAGACTGGATGAATGGATACAAGAACAAGACCCATACATATGCTGTCTACAAGGGACCCACTTCAGACCTAAAGACAAATACACACTGTAAGTGAGGGGATGGAAAAAGATATTCCATGCAAATGGGAAACAAAAGAGAGCTGGAGTAGCAATTCTCATATCAGACAAAATAGACTTTAAAATTAAGACTATTAGAAGAGTTAAAGAAGGACACTACATAATGACCAAGGGATCAATCCAAGAAGAAGATATAACAATTGTAAATATTTATGCACCCAACATAGGAGCACCTAAATATGTAAGGCAAATACTAACAGCCATAAAAGGGGAAAATTACAGTAGCACTTCATAGTAGGGGAGTTTAACACCAGACTTCACCAATGGACAGATCATCCAAAATGAAAATAAATAAAGAAACACAAGCTTTAAATGATACATTAAACAAGATGGTCTTAATTGATATTTATAGGACATTCCATCCAAAAGCATCAGAATACACATTTTTTTCAAGTGTTCATGAAACATCCTCCAGGATAGATCATATCTTGGGTCACAAATCAAGCCTTGGTAAATTTAAGAAAATTAAAATTGTATCAAATATCTTTTCAGACCACAATGCTATGAGGCTAGATATCAATTACAGGAAAATATCTGTAAAAATACAAACACATGGAGGCTAAACAATACACTACTTAATAACGAAGTGATCACTGAAGAAATCAAAGAGGAAATAAAAAAATACCTAGAAACAAATGACAATGGAGACATGAGGACCCAAAACCTATGGGGTGCAGCAAAAGCAGTTCTAAGGGTGATGTTTATAGCAATATAATCCTACCTTAAGAAACAGGAAACATCTCAAATAAACAACCTAACCTTGCAGCTAAAGCAATTAGAGAAAGAAGAATAAAAAGAAACTGCAAAGTTAGCAGAAGGAAAGAAATCATAAAGATCATATCAAATAAATGAAAAAGAAGTGAAGGAAACAATAGCAAAGATCAATAAAACTAAAAGCTGGTTCTTTGAGAAGATAAACAAAATTGAGAAACCATTAGCCAGACTCATCAAGAAAAATAGGGAGAAGACTCAAATCAACAGAATTAGAAATGAAAAAGAAGTAACAACTGACACTGCAGAAATACAAAAGATCATGAGAGATTATTACAAGCAACTCTATGCCAATAAAATGGACAACCTGGAAGAAATGGACACATTCTTAGAAATGCACAACCTGCCAAGACTGAATCAGGAAGAAATAGAAAATATGAACAGACCAATCACAAGCACTGAAATTGAAACTGTGATTAAAAGTCTTCCAACAAACAAAAGCCCAGGACCAGATGGCTTCACATGTGAATTCTATCAAAAAATTAGAGAAGCGCTAACACCTATCCTTCTAAAACTCTTCCCAAATATAGCAGAGGGACGAACACTCCCAAACTCATTCAATGAAGCCACCATCACCCTGATATCCAAAAGCAGACAAGGATGTCACAAAGAAAGAAAACTACAGGCCAATATCACTGATGAACATAGATACAAAAATCCTCAACAAAATACTAGCAAACAGAATCCAACAGCACATTAAAAGGATCATACACCATGATCAAGTGGGGTTTATTCCAGGAATGCAAGGATGCTTCAGTATACACAAAGCAATCAACGTGATACACCATATTAACAAAATGAAGAAGAAAAACCATACGATCGTCTCAATAGTTGCAGAGAAATCTTTCACCAGAGTCAACACCTATTTATGATAATAAGCCTGCAGAAAGTAGGCATAGAGGAAATTTCCCTCGAACTAATAAAGGCCATATATGACAAACCCACAGCCAACATAATCCTCAATGGTGAAAAACTGTAAGCATTTCCACTAAGATCAGGAACAAGACAAGGTTGCCCACTCTCACTACTCATATTCAACATAGTTTTGGAAGTTTTAGCCACAGCAATCAGAGAAGAAAAGGAATTAAAAAAATCCAAATCGGAAAAGAAGAAGTAAAGTTGTCACTGTTTGCAGATGACATGATACTATACATAGAGAATCCTAAAGATGCTACCAGAAAACTACTAGAGCTAATCAATGAATTTGGTAAAGTAGCAGGATACAAAATTAATGCACAGAAATCTCTAGCATTCCTATACACTAGTGTTGAAAAATCTGAAAGTGAAATCAAGAAAAGACTCCCATTTATCACTGAAACAAAAAGAATAATATATCTAGGAATAAACCTACCTAAGAGACAAAAGACCTGTATGCAATACTGATGAAAGATGTTACAAATAGATGGAGAGATATACCATGTTCTTGGATTGGAAGAATCAACATTGTGCAATTGATTCTACTACCCAAAGCAATCTACAGATTGAATGCAATCCCTATCAAACTACCACTGGCATTTTTCACAGAACTAGAACAAAAATTTTCACAATTTGTTTGGAAACACAAAAGACCCCGAATAGCAAAAGTAATCTTGAGAACGAAAAATGGAGCTGTAGGAATCAGGCACCCTGACTTCAGACTATACTACAAAGCTGCAGTAATCAAGACAGTATGTTACTGGCACAAAAACAGAAATATAGATCAATCCAGAGATAAATCCACACATATATGGCCACGTTATCTTTGATAAAGGAGGCAAGAATATACAATGGAGAAAGGACAGCCTCTTCAATAAGTGGTGCTGGTAAAACTGGACAGCTACATGTCGAAGTATGAGACTAGATCACTCCCTAACACCATACACAAAAATAATCTCAAAATGGATTAAAAACATAAATGTAAGGCCAGACACTATAAAACTCTTAGAGGAAAACATAGGCAGAACACTCTATGACATAAATCACAGCAAGATCCTTTTTGACCCACCTCCTAGAGAAATGGAAATAAAAACAAAAATAAACAAATGGGACCTAAAGAAACTTTAAAGCTTTTGCACAGCAAAGGAAACCATAAACAAGACCAAAAGACAACCCTCAGAATTGGAGAAAATATTTGCAATGAAGCACCTGACAAAGGATTAATCTCTAAAATTTATAAGCAGCTCATGCAGCTCAATAACAAAAACACAAAGAACCCAATCCAAAAATGGGCAGAAGACCTAAATAGGCATTTCTCCAAAGAAGATATACAGATTTCCAACAAACCCATGAAAGAATGCTTAACATCATTAATCATTAGAGAAATGCAAATCAAAACTACAATGAGATATCATCTCACACCTGTTAGAGTGGCCATCATCAAAAAATCTAGAAACAATAAATGCTGGAGAGGGTGTGGAGAAAAGGGAACACTCTTGCACTGCTGGTGGGAATGTGAATGGAGAACAATATGGAGGTTCCTTACAATTCTACAAATAGAATTACCATATGACCCAGCAATCCCACTACTGGGCATATACCCTGAGAAAACCAAAATTCAAAAAGAGTCATGTACCAAAATGTTCATTGCAGTTCTATTTACAATAGCCCAGAGATGGAAACAACCTAAATGTCCATCATCGGATGAATGGATAAAGAAGATGTGGCACATATATACAATGGAATATTACTCATCCATAAAAAGAAACAAAATTGAGTTATTTGTAGTGAGGTGGATGGACCTAAAGTCTGTCATACAGAGTGAAGTAAGTCAGAAAGTGAAAGACAAATACCATAAGCTAGCATATATATATGGAATCTAAGAAAAAACATGTCATGACGAATCTAGGGTAAGATGGGAATAAAGACACAGACCTACTAGAGAATGGACTTGAGGATATGTGTAGAGGGAAGGGTAAGCTGTGACAAAGAGAGAAAGTGGCATGGACCTATATACACTACCAAACGTAAAATAGATAGCTAGTGGGAAGCAGCCTCATAGCAAGGGAGATCAGCTCGGTGCTTTTTGACCTCCTGGATGGGTGGGATAGGGAGGGTGGGAGGGAGGGAAATGCAAGAGGGAGGAGATATGGGAACATATATATATATATATATATATAACTGATTCACTTTGTTATAAAGCAGAAACTAAAACACTATTGTAAAGCAATTATACTCCAATATAGATGTAAAAAACAAAATATAGCTCACAAATTTTTTTTTTTAATTTTAAAAAGTGATAATATTAGTGTTTATGTAAAGCACTTATCACAGTGTCTGGCATATAATAAGTGCTCAATAAATGGGAGGTAATCTATCAAAAAATCTACTAACAATAAATGCTGTAGAGAGTTTGGAGAAAAAGGAACTGTCTTGCACTATTGGTGGGATGTAAATTGATACAGCCACTATGGAGAACAGTATGGTGGTTCCTTACAAAACTAAAAGTAGAACTTCCAGATGACCCAGCAATCCCATTACTGAGCTTATAACCTGAGAAAACCGTAATTCAAAAAGAGTCATGTACCACAATGTTCATTGTAGCACTATTTAAAATAGCCAGGACATGGAAGCAACCTAAGTGTCCACTGACAGATGAATGGATAAAGAAGATGTGGCACATATATACAATGGAATATTACTCAGATATAAAAATAAATAAAATTGAACTGTTTGTAGTGATGTGGATGGACCTAGATTCTGTCATACTGAGTGAAGTAAGTCAGAAAGAGAAACACAAATACCATGTGCTAACACATATATATGGAATCTAATTTTTTTTTTAATTGTTCTGATGAACCTAGAGTCAGGATAGGAATAAAGACACAGATGCAGAGAATAGACTTGAGGACACGGGGAGATGGAAGGGTAACTTGCGACGAAGTGAAAGAGTAGCATTGACATATATATACTACCAAATGTAAAATAGATAGCTAGTGGGAAGTAGCTGCATAGCACAGGGATATCAGCTTGGTGCTTTGTGACCACCTAGAGGGTTGGGATATGGAGCGTGTTAGGGAGGCTCAAGACAGAGGGCATATGGGGATATATGTATACACACAGCTGATTCAGTTTGTTGTACAGCAGAAACTAACACAATATTGTAAAGCAATTATACTCCAATAATGAATTTAAAAAAAGAAAAAAGATAAACACAATCTAGTAACCTAATTCTGTATAATGTATGGAATATGGGGAGAATAATTAATTAGTAAGGTTAATTTTACGTTGGTTTACTCTTCTGTTTAAAAGGCCATTTAATTAGTCAAAATAAATTTCTATAATTTTGATTATGTTTTAAGAATTTGAATCTCTGCTGGAATGAGGTTTACTACATGTCTTACATTCTCTTACTGCTATAATCTGTGAATCTCTTACTGCTATAATCGTGCCTGCTATACCTCTTCATTCAGCAGGATGGGAAGCAGTAGAGGTGAAGAAAAGTCGTTAAGAAAAGAAAGTTAATAATTAAACAGAAGACTACAAATCCAAGAAATCACTTAAAGGGAGATAGCTCAGGTGTAATCTGGACTTGATACTAGACTGCAGCTCTGGTTGGGATGGTGTTTCTTGGTAGGAGTTTACATGCTTGCTATGCCCAATGACAGAGCTGACTTGCAAAAGCTCATTATGAGCATCTCTTCTTAACTCCATGTTCACTGAGGTTATATTTTTAGATTTTAACCACAGTGGGAGTATTTACAGTATGGAAATTTTCAACCACTACAAATCTTTCTCTGTCTACCTGCCTCCCACTCTCTTCCCCAAAGAGCCAATTCTTAAACATTTACCTGTATAGCACTCTACTACCTCAGTTCAGAGATTTTGTCCTGTATAAAGCAGATCACCTCCAACATATTAGGAACTGAGATTAAGGCCCATGTTCTTAACTGGGGAATGTGGTAAGGTTGTGAGAGGTAGGGGCTGGCAATGACTAACTTATAAAGTCCTTAGCCAGACAAGTGGTTTATAAGACAAGGACTATGGACTTGACAACTACCTTTTGGTTTATGAAGGAGGTGAAAGCTTAGTGAGCATGTGGGTGTTCAGGGACACTACTATAATACTAGTGTTTGGAATGCAAACCCAATCTAGAACCAATGCTTTAGTTAAGAGTTTCTAATATGCTTCCAGTCATCGTCAGGATTAGCTTAGGAAAGGATAGGGTTGAAGTTTCAGGGGATAAACTTCATGCTTTTAGTTGATTGAGAATTTAATAAAAAGATATATTATGCTGGGTAATTTATATAGGTTGTTTAAATCATTACATTAATCTATCAAAGGCAGAATTATTCAGATTTTGTTGAGTAGAAAGAGCCTCACAGTGGCAGAGTCCTTTCTCCAAAATCACCCAGTTGATTTCGGTATATGGCAAGCTTGGTAAATGGCAAGCTTGGTACATTTTGGTAAATGGCAAACTTGATTTGGTATAGTAATCGTTTTGGTATTTTCTCTGCTGTGCCATGTTTTAATTCAATTATGGACCGTGTATCACAAGTGGCTAAAAGATGAACCACTTCTGTTTCCTTCGGGGTCTTATTCTATAGGTGATAAGGATTTATTTGTGGAGGGTGGCTTGGAGTTGGGTAGGACTGTAGGCCAGAGAGCATTAAAGATAATAATTCTATGGTTCAGATGAGAATTAACGAGGTCTGAAGAAAGAATGGTGAGAAAGGGACGGATTAAAAAGTTGTACAGCATATTGGATTAAGTTGATTTGATGTTGGTAAAGAGGGGAAGTACTCTTGAAATGACTTTGATTATACTCATGAAACTTCCTGTTCAAATGTACTATAAGTATCAACAGTATTTATGCATATTTATATTTCTATAGATATTTACAATCATCCTATGTCCAATCTCCTTCTATCCCTTCTGAAAGAATTTATAGAACATGTGGCCATTTTTCACTCTGCAAGTCACTTAAAGTAAATGAAAGTCATTCCATATTCTCTTGACAACTTTGCCCTCTCTCTGCTTCTCTTCTTAACTTCATTTTTCTTCTCAGAAGTCCAAATTATGTTTTATTAAAGTTTTGGGCCAAACTTACTCTAGATTTTTCTACTTTACAAAATTGAAACCAAGAACAGGGCTGTCCATATAGCTTTTATTTACTGTTCTCTCTCTATTGGATAATAAATGTACAGATATTATTATATTTAATACTTAAAATAACAGAAAATATTTATTGAGATCCTCCGATGTGACTCAGTAGACACTATTACTACCTGCTTCACAGAATTTAAACCAAGGAATGGAATGTTAAGCACAGTAATGTGCCCAGGATCACACAGCTAGCAAATGGTGAAATGAAAATCAAACCTGGGTGTGTTTCACTCCAGGCTTAAACTTTAAACCACTGTGCATGTTGCCCTCTACCTTATCCAGAAAATGTGGACTGCAGCAAGTATTCTTCAGGAGTGGCATATAGTATCCACACTCTAAATGCTTTTCTAATAGATTAATTAGACATATATGAGAGTCTGGATTTTTCTCTTGAGTTCCTGACTATTTATATGAGAATTATTTTAAAACTGACCCATGAAAATAATTTCAGGAGTTACAATTTTTTTTAACATCCTTATTGGAGTATAATTGCTTTACAATAGTGTGTCGTTTCTGCTTTATAACAAAGTGAATCAGTTATACGTATACATATGTTCTCATATCTCTTCCCTCTTGCGTCTCCCTCCCACCCACCCTAACCCACCCCTCTAGGTGGTCACAAAGCCCTGAGCTCATCTCCCTGTGCTATGCGGCTGCTTCCCACTAGCTATCTACCTTACATTTGGTAGTGTACATATGTCCATGCCACTCTCTCTCTTTGTCACAGCTTACCCTTCCCCCTCCCCATATCCTCAAGTCCATTCTCTAGTAGGTCTGTGTCTTTATTCCCGTCTTACCCCTAGGTTCTTCATGACCGTGGTTTTTTTTCTCTTTCTTAGATTCCATATATATGTGTTAGTATACGGTATTTGTTTTTCTCTTTCTGACTTACTTCACTCTGTATGACAGACTCTAGGTCCATCTGCCTTGCTACAAATAACTCAGTTTCGTTTCTTTTTATGGCTGAGTAATATTCCATTGCATATATATGCCACATCTTCTTTATCCATTCATCCGATGATGGACACTTAGGTTGCTTCCATCTCCTGGTTACTGTAAATAGAGCTGCAATGAACATTTTGGTACATGACTCTTTTTGAATTATGGTTTTCTCAGGGTATATGCCCAGTAGTGGGATTGCTGGGTCATATGGTAGTTCTATTTGTAGTTTTTTAAGGAACCTCCATACTGTTCTCCATAGTGGCTGTATCAGTTTACTTTCCCACCAGCAGTGCAAGAGTGTTCCCTTTTCTCCACACCCTCTCCAGCATTTATTGTTTCTAAATTTTCTGATGATGGCCATTCTGACTGGTGTGAGGTGATATCTCATTGTAGTTTTGATTTGCATTTCTCTAATGATTAATGATGTTGAGCATTCTTTCATGTGTTTGTTGGCAATCTGTATATCTTCTTTGGAGAAATGTCTATTTAGGTCTTCTGCCTAAAATTTTCTGTTATTGAGCTGCATGAGCTGCTTGTAAATTTTGGAGATTAATCCCATCATTTTCACATATGCTTCAGAGACCATCTGTCCAGTGTGTATTGCTAGTTCTAATTAATTTTGCTCTTAATTTATGATCTTTACATACGTGTCATTTTGTGCAATGCCTTGTGAAGGATAGGTTTTTAAGAATTAGCAGATAAAATAAAGGTGATAAATTTTGCAGAACAAAACCATAAGGAAAGTCATGTTTGTTGAAAATGTCTTCAGTGAGTTACTTTTTATTTTTTTGCCAAAAACTGTGTGCATTTAATTTTATTTAAGCTTCAGTTTCTCACTGTTAAATAGAGATATTGCATGCCTACTATATGGAACTATTTTAAGGATTACATTCAACGAAATTACACAATTCCTTAGCAGAAAGTTAGTAAGAGAGTAGATGTCTAATAAATTGTACTGTTATTATCATCATTACAATATAATTTTCTTTATGTATGGACCCAAGTTGCTTGGGGGAAAATAAGTGTCCCTGGGCCAATGCATATTAGTATCCCCAATTTGAGTTATGAGAAGCATAAACATATTAAAGATATGAGATAGTCTTTGGTAAGTTCACTAAAAGCTTATAAATATCCCACATAACACAGAATAAACTTTGGAAGACCTTGTCCTCAGAGAAGTCATCCATTGTCTTCCATTTGCTCTTCTGTATATGAAATCTATGCCACAGACACCAATATTATATTTTTAAAATTAATTTTTATAGGAGTATAATTGCTTTACAATGCTGTGTTAGTTTCTGCTAAGTTTCAGTCTGAGGAGTGCTGGTAGGCTATGACCCTCTGTTCAGGTGTCTCTCTGCTTTGCTCTCTGCACTGCTGTTGCTGCACGCTCTTCCGAGGCTCTGAAGCTCCCTTTCTGTCCCCACAAGTGAGGGGATTTCCCAGTATGCTGAAACTTTTCCTCCTTCACAGCTCCTTCCCAGGGGCACAGTTCCCTCCAGATTCACTTCTCTCTCTCTCTCTTTTTTTTTTTTTTTTTTGCCCTACCCAGTTATTTGGAGATTTTCTTGCCATTTTGGAAGTCTGAGGTCTTCTGTCGGTGTTCAGTAGATGTTCTGTGAGAGTCATTCCACATGTAGATGTATTTTTTATGTATTTGTGAGAAGAAGGTGAGCTCCATATCCTACTCCTCTGCCATCTTGATCCGATCTCCCTGCAGTGAGTTGTTCTTTATATTTTACTTATTGTCAAGCACAACTCTAGCACAGCACCATTTTTATTCTTAGTAATCATTGGGCTACCAAAAAGAAAATGGCCTTTAAGTATGGAGATTAATGTTGCTAGGGAGATAAGAATCAAAGTGCATTGTGACTCCTACATTCACTTATGTAGATAAATCTTAAGAAGAACAAGATTTACATTGCTTGTTCTCCTCAATGTAAATACTATAGGTATTAAAATGAGATTTAATAAACACTGCAATCAAATTATTGATTCCTTTCTTCTATGCAAAATCTTCTTTCTTGGTTTTCTCTCCCAACAGCTTATTGACTGGGGGTATATATATATATATATATAGATAGATAGATAGATAGATAGATAGATATATACTAATATATCTATATGCCTATCTACCTATATATTTATATCTATATATTGATATATAGATGTATATCTCCAATTAAATACATATATAATGTAGTTGAACCTTGAATAACATCGGGGTTAATCCACGTAAAACTTATAGTTGGCCCTCCCTATCTGTGGTTCCTCTGCATCTGCAGATTCAACCTACCACAGACCGTATAGTACTATAGTATTTACTATTGAAAAATATCTGTGTATAAGTAGAGTAGTAAAGTTCAAAACCCATATTATTCAAGAGTCAACTGTACATATGTAATACACTTGTATGTATGCATGTATTAGTATATATACACTTATGTATATATAAGTATGCATCTTTTAACTTAAAATTTAATTTATTTTTTCTTTATTAAAAAATTTATTGGAGTATAATTGCTTTACAACGTTGTGTTAGTTTCTGCTGTATAACATAGTAAATCAACTATATGTATACATATATCCCCGTATCCCCTCCCTCTTGAGCCTCCCTCCCACCCTCCCTATCCCACTCCTCTAGGTGGTCACAAAGCACCCAGCTGATCTCCCCGTATGATGCAGTGGCTTCCCACTAGCTATCTATTTTACATTTGGTAGTGTATATGTGTCAATGGTACTCTCTCACTTTGACCCAACTTACCTTCCCTCTCCCCGGTGCTTTGTGACCACCTAGAGTGGTGGGAGAGGGAGTATGGGAGGGAGACGCAAGAGGGAGGAGATATGGGTATATATGTATATGCATAGCTGATTCACTTTGTTAGAAAGCAGAAACTAACACACCATTGTAAAGCAATTATACACCAGTAAAATTTTTTTAAAAAATCAAAAAAAGACACAGACGTAGAGAATGGACTTAAGTATGCATTTTTAAATGGCTATATTGAATTGCCGTCTGTACAAATGAAAATAGCAGAAAACTGCCTATCCCAGGCCAGTGCTAAAGTGAGCAGTTAGTTTTAGGTTGATTCTTTGGGCAGGAAGAGATACAATGAGAAAGACTTCTGCATTAGACTATTATTTAAAACTCATTGAAACTTGATCTAGAAGTAGCTGCCCATTGCATTTGGTTGTCACAATTGTTCAGTGCAATTAATAAAAAACCTGTAGTCACCACTTTAGTCTTTCTATACATTTTACTCTGAAATTTCAATATCTGAGACAACAGAAATTCAAAACTAAAGAAACTGTGTTAATAAGATATATGCAACTCTTGAGAATAATTCAGCCTACTGCATTTTGTACTTTTAAAAAAGAATATTTTTATGCCCAGAAATCCTGTTTATTAAAGCATAAATGAAGTCTTATCTTTCATAGATAATGCATATACAGTGCTATATACAGTTTTAGTTATATTGTAATATGTTTTAATTCAAAAGATTAAAAAATGTTTACTATCTTTCAATGAGCACTTTTTGGTACATTTCCCATTCTGACCCTTTTAAAACAGCTTGCTGGTTACCAGAATTTTTTGCCAAGCTTCAAATGTTACTATCATTTTTCTCTTTGTATAGCCACGTTTCCTCTAATCAATTTATTGTACAACATTTTATATGCATACCCAAATTGATTCAAGCTTAGGACTATGTTAGGATCTCATTATATAATTGCTAAAAGCAGTAGAGCTAGATAAGATTTGCTGCTTGAGAAGTAATTAGACAATTACTTAATGTCAATGACTTAAGACAACTATTGGAGAGAGGCTGTCTTAATGAATTAATCTATTTTTTAAAGAATATTTAGCAACTGTGCATTGTCTAATATTGATTTCCACTATGTTCTATCTTGAAATTAAACAGATTGGTAATAAAACCTTTCATTCAGTTCTACCACAATAGATTTAATGAATAACTGGCTGCGTGCATAGCCCCCAAACTAGTTTCATTTAGCAACAAATGGCATAGTATAATAGAAGATGTTATAATTTCAGTAAAAAAGAAAACACAGGTGTGGCTGAATTCAGAAATATGTTCATCAAATATGAAAGAAAGGGGAAGCATGGTAGCTATAGATTGGTTTATGTCACTTTTATATTATTTGGCATTTCTCTTCAGAATATATTTTTGTATTTTATATAGTTGGATTACATTTACCTATTCTGTGGGCTGTCATCCATGAGTGGGTTCTTAAGGAAAAATGCCTTAATAAAATGAGTAAGATAAAAAAATGTGGACTTCAATACTTTAATATGTAGGTATGACACATTAGATTAGATGAGAAACTGTTACTTTGAACTACTTGAGAAATTATATGAACAGGATCAATTTCTATGAAGAGGTAAAAACTGAAGATGAATTACTTCAGTGACTTTTTTCCATCTATTAAAAAAGAAATTGATTTCTAGTCCCTTGGAAACATTACTAAAATGCTTCAATTTATGACATATATCTCCTTAGTGTTTCAGATGAAGAGATTTTTTCTTTGGTCCACCTTCTCTGTTTTTGTAAAATTAACTCATTCATTTATAAGATCAGTGAGTTTGTATAGATCTGGTAGTCTTTACAATCTCTGTATGTTTTTGTACTTTGCATATAGCAATTCCCTAACAAATACTTCTTGAATGTATAAATAAATAAATAAAAGAATAAATATTTTCCACTTTCAAAAAGCTTTGCATTTTGGGGGGGAAATGAAAGAATAGATAGCAATAATAAAATTGAGAGCAAGACCAGTGTGTTGCAAACAAAATACTGTCAGTGGATGAAGTCAAGAGAGGGCATACCACACCTGGTTGAAAGACTGAGTTAGACTTGAAAGTCTCATTCTTTTGGTTATTTTATGCATATATTATGCACTTTTCATGTAGTTCAAAATATTCTGTCAGAATACCTATTCTTTTCTTCAAAAAGAAATTATCTGGTAACTGGTAAAATGCAATAAAATTATCATCAATCTGATACAGAAAGATTTCAATGGTAGGCACTATAAATTTGCTAAGGAACTCTAGTTTTCCTACCTAAAGTATCTGTACTAACTTCTGTATTGCTTCTTTCTCAGTTCTAGTGTGCTTCCTCCAAGACTAGATTTGGATAAGGAATAAGGCATAGGTTTCACTTTTATTCTGGTTTCTAGAGTTCTTCACTTTCCTCCCCAGAATCCACAGTACAAGGGCCCAGTCAAATCTATACTGTCAGTTGCTACAGTTTTCTACAGTCAGCTTCCTTGGATTATTGAGAAATTTGTACTTCAACTCGCCATTTATGCCTTGGAGCAATCAAACCTTTTAAGTCATATTTGCTACATTTGCATTCTTTCTACTATATAACTAGTTCAAGAGAGAATCTCAGCAAAGAAGAAACAAAGCAGCTTTGGTGACACATTTAATCAGATGAGAAGTTCTATAATGAACTTTGAAGTCAGATGATCTGGGGTTGAATTTTGGCTTTGCTACTTGATATATGTGGATGCTACACTAATCCCTTATATATGTTATAGGATATACTTCTTATAACAACCCTGACAGGTATATGATTTTTCCCCATTTAATTAATGTATTTGCAGCTTAGAGAAGTAAAGTAACATGACCAATTTTCCATAACTATGGAGCACACAATAAAGAGAAGCTTTAAAAAATGTCTTGTGGGGCTTCCCTGGTGGCGCAGTTGTTGAGAGTCCTCCTGCCGATGCAGGGGACACGGGTTCGTGCCCCGGTCCAGGAAGATCCCACATGCCATGGAGCGGCTGGGCCTGTGAGCCATGGCCGCTGAGCCTGCGCGTCCGGAGCCTGTGCTCCGCAACAGGAGAGGCCACAGCGGTGAGAGACCTGCGTACCGCAAAAAAAAAAAAAAAAAAAAAAAAAAAAAAGTCTTATAAAGCCATATTGGTTTTGCCATTAAGACAAAGCTTATCTCTTTTCTGTTGTACAATCAAATATAACTTTGGTGTTGTTTAGACAGAACTTCAATATATTACTTATTCAGAATATTAGTTGTGACATCTAAATTTCCAATTTCTACTATTTGTACTGAAACACATGAATATTTAGTTGATAAATAATAATAATTTAAAATAATATATGGTGATTAAACATGTTCATTTTCATTTAGCAATCAGAGAAGAAAAAGAAATAAAAAGAATCCAAATTGGAAAGGAAGTAAAACTGTCACTGTTTGCAGATGACATGATACTATACATAGAATTTCCTAAAGATGGTACCTGAAAACTACTATATCTTGTCAACAAATTTGGTAAAATTGCAGGATACAAAGTGAATACACAGAAATCTTTTGCATTTCTATACACTTAACAGTGGAATATCAGAATGAGAAATTAAAGAAACAATCCCATTTATCGTCACATCAAAAGAATAAAATACCTAGGAATAAACCTACCTAAGGAGACAAAAGACCTGTACTCCAAAATCTGTAAGATGCTGATGAAGGAAATCGAAGATGACACAAAGAGAAGTAAAGATATACCATGTTCTTGGATTGGAAGAATAAATACTGTGAAAATAACTATACTACCCAAGGCAATCTACAGATTCAATGCAATCTCGATCAAATTACCAATGGCATTTTTCACAGAACTAAAACAAAATAATCGTAAAATTTGTAGGAGACACAAAAGACTCTCAGTAGCCAAAGCCATCTTGAGAGAGAAAAATGGATATGGAGAAATCAGGCTCCCTAACTTCAGACTATACTACAAAGCTACAGTCATCAAAACATTACGGTACTGGCACAAAAACAGAAATACAGATCAATGGAACAAGATAGAAAGCTCAGAAATAAACCCACACACCTATGGTCAATTAATCTATGACAAAGGATGCAAGACTATACGATGAAGGAAAGACAGTCTCTTCAATAAACTTTTATGCAAGCAGTGTACTCATTTCAATTTACCATCCTAACATGGTATCTAAAGAACAAAATTTTCTTTTACAAGTATGGAAATATATTATTTTTCTGACCTTGTTTACTGTGTCACTTAGCTGCACAAGTTATAAATACAGTTTATCTATCTACGTTTTTTAACTTAAAAGTAGCCATGGAAAATATTCAACTTAGCATAGTGTGAAACCATTAATTATGATAACTAATCTATTATTCCAATGCTTACTGTTAGAGGCAAACAGATCTGTAATTATGCTTACTTTACATATTTATTTAAGTAATTTAACAATTTAGTTGTCTCAGAAAATAACTTCACAAAATTCAATTTTGATATATTCATCCTCTGCTCCATGAATTGACATATGTCTGAGCATGGAAGTTTGTATAAAAAAAGATGGCTTGTCATATGATATGACATATATGTGGATGTAGCCTATATAACTTATATATTAATAAACTTTCCATTGACATTAAAATTTTTTTTAAATAAGAAGTATGAAATAATGTCATTGGCAGCAACATGGATGGACCTGGAGATTATCATCCAAAGTGAAGTAAGTCAGACAGGTAAAGACATATATCATATGATATAACTTATATGTGAGATCTAAAAAAAACCCAAAAGAGATACAAATGAACTTCTTTACAAAATAGACACAGACACACAGACTTAGATAACGATCTTATGGTTACCAGGGGAGAAGGGCGGAGGGGAGGGATATACTGGGAGTTGGGGACTGACATGTACACACTGCTATATTTAAAACAGGTAACCAACAAGGACCTACTGTATAGCACAGGGAACTCTACTTAATATTCTGTAATAATCTAAATGGGAAAAGAATTTAAAAAAAAATAGATACATGTATATATGTAAATGAAGCACTTTGCTATGCACTTGAAACTAACACAACATTATTAATCAGCTATACTCCAACATAAAATTAAATTTTAAAGGTATTTTACTTTATAATGTCTAATTAGCGGTGCATATTTCATTTTTATGTAATAAGTAAAACGATAACATTTTATCTAAGTGAGTTCTTCATTTTTTGATTAAGTACTTATAAGTAAAGTATTTATATCTATATTCAGGATATTTCTATTAACTTATAATTCACATGCTGTACTGTAATATTTTATAATAATGTGAATGTTGCTTATTCTGAGATAAATGACAGTGATAGTGAAATTATTCCATTAACAGAAATCAAACACAGATAGGGTAAACATTTGCATCTGCAATTTTATGTAATTCTTTCATTTTGTTTTGTTTTCATGAAGATGACAGAAGAGAAATTGTATATATAGGGATATTAGAGATTTTATGCTGCTGCTATTATCAGGAGGAAAGGAAAATGGCATTGTAGTTCTCCTATATTACAAGGAGAAAGTCCTTCAGTGGCATTTGGGGATGGTATTCAATGTATTAACTCAAATCCATATTAAAGCAATGTGTGTGTGGAATGACATGTATTGGTTAAATTAACAGTCCATTCATCTGGGAATCTCATGTGACAAAGGACTGTAAAGAACATCATTTTAAGCAGTTTAAAAAATATTTTCTCAAAGAAAACAGTTCCTCAAAGTAGGAAAAAAAAATAGAGAGACTTAGGAGCCTGAGAAACCAAGTTTTGAATTACTACTGTTGGGACTTTGGATAAATGACTTAAGCTTTCTGACATTTTCTCATCATTAAAATGTTTTGTGGAGTTTTTCAGTAAGAAGTAAAGTGTGTAAAGTCCATAGTTCAGGGACTGAGATGTAAAAGACAGAGAAGCACAGATATTAGTAAAATCCAAACACTTTCACCTACCACCCATGATTAAAGAGTAGGAGAACTTTTGTGCCATTATTTTTTATGTAATGCTGTGTACCTTGTTTCCTGCTGTAGAATATGGTCAGGGCTTTTTTAGGCCAGCCTACTCAATAAAAATAAAGCAGAGATGTATTTACCAATATCATTCAATTATACTGTAGTTAATATCAGGCTAATGTAATAAATGATTAACATTATTTTCTTTTTAACTAGGTCAGTATTGACCAGCAAATTTACAACCTACTTCTGAGAGGAAAGTGGCATTGGAGATCTAGAACAATCTCTTGTATTTTTCTCTCCATTGGACGATTATTCTTATTTGGGGATTATTTACCAGCTTTATTATTTTTTCTTTTAGAAACAGTATGTCAGTCTCTCGCTCCCTCTCTCTCTCTCTCTCTCTCTCTCTCTCTCTCTCTCACACACACACACACACACACACACACACACACTCACACACTTTTTAACTGCCTGAAGCAAAATGAGTACATAATTGGTTGGGTAACTCAAATGTCTTAATGTTGAGCTGACTTATCTTATGCCTTGGTGCAAGGACTCAGATTCTGATCCTCAGACTCAGTCTGTATTTCTAATCCTCAGTCCTGCTCCCTTTGAATCAAAAGGTCTATAACCATTAGTTGGTAGTTTATGTATAGTTTTTGTGCATCTGTCTAAATTTCCCAAGATATTCCTTCTCTGTTATCCATTCACAGGGAGAGGTCAGCTAAATTCATTACCAGTAGACACACAGACACCATTAAATTCTGAAACAGAATATTTCCATAAAAGTGTCATTGGAGAGAATAAGTAGAACATTTCTACTTTTGTGAATTCTGGAATAATTTGTCTAATTTGTCTTTTACTTTGCTGTTAAATTTTCTGAAGTGCTTGCAGGCAGATTATCATTCTATAATATAGTTTCCTCAAAAGCTTTCCTTAATTGACTTTGTTTCTTTCCATCTCAAGTTGTACTTGTATTAGATTCCTATCACACATTTTACTTCTCCTCTCTTAGGTTTATTTTTTAATTGTATTGAAACTAAAAAAAAAAAAAGATGATTTCCAAAATTTTTGTTTTCTATAGTAATTCTTGTCACTATTATTCTTTTCCTCTGCTTCTTCAGGAAAATTATTTTTCTTTTTACTCTGTTTAGAATATTTTAATGACCCCATGATGTTGTCTTTTCCCTCAGTTTCTGTATTTTCAAATGGTGCATAAAGTTCTATTGGCCTTCCTCTTCTTTAGTGTAGTGTTTAGAGAAAATCTTTTTCTGATGTCATCTGAATGATAAAAACATTAATTCATTAAATGAACATACTATTATTTAAGGAACAAATAAGAAGTTTTAAAAATTCTGCCAATTAGATAGCTGCTATTTTTCTATTACATATAAATATTTTTTTGTGTGAAAATGGTATAGAGAGTTTAAAATAATTTAAAAAATCATATAGTATAGTTTACAACTACAAAGGAAAATGTAAGATAAATAAAATGGGTAAGGAATTCTAAAACTTCTTAACATTCATAGTCCTTCACCAGTGTCACATCTATCTTTCTATACATCTTCACACTGTGTTCTAAAGAAAGGTGGTGATACAACATTTATTTAAAAACTGTTTACTATTGTTTCATGAAATGTTTTCTAAACAGCTGATAGCTATTCTGCAAGTTTGTTGCTAGAGCTTTCCTGATCTTACCAGAAAGTGTTACTGAAAGTTTTCAGACAATAGCCTTGATGCAAATACATGCATACTCCCACATCAAGTGCCCTCAAATGGTTGAAAGCCTGAAAAGTTGAGGAGCTCCCATATGGCTCCAGGAATAACCACCAGGTTCACACAGGGACAAGTAATTTACAACTGCACCAGGAATGTCTCCATGTAAACAGAGATTGTAAACTGCCATAGATTGTTGAATGTATTCTGATCTCAGTCACTATTTTTAAACCTGTGCATCTTGGAACTGATGAAATGTGATATTTGTATGTTGATATAAAGTTACCTAATCAGATTTATGAAGCTGGATCTATCTAGGAAGATAGTAGACATGTTTGCTATCTTCCAGTAAATTTAACTGGAGACTTTTCCCTTTCACTAACCTGTATAGTCTTTAGTTTTGTGGTGGGGTAAGGGCTTCACTTGGTTATATTCCCTCCATAATTTAACAATGAAGGAAAGGATACCCCTCCATGTGGCCAGAGGTGAACATAGTAACCTATATACTCAGATAGGGCCAACTTTTCTCTGCTTTCTATTATTTTTTTATTTTTTTAAAATTTTTTTGCAGTACGCGGGCCTCTCACTGTTGTGGCCTCTCCCATTGCGGAGCACAGGCTCTGGACGCGCAAGCTCAGCAGCCATGGCTCACGGGCCCAGCCGCTCCGTGGCATGTGGGATATTCCCGGACTGGGGCACGAACCCATGTCCCCTGCATCGTCAGGCGAACTCTCAACCACTTCGCCACCAGGGAAGCCCTTCTCTGCTTTCTAAATGTTAGATGTGACTTCCCTCATGTGGGGCCTCTTTCTACTTTTATTCAATATTTAATCTTGTACATTTCCATACTTATTTTATAATTTAAGCTAAAGTCCATGGTAAATTATTATATTAAAATAGAAATAAACAATTCAAAGATAAAAAAGTTAAAGAGACTAGAGAAAAGTCATGTTGTTTGTCTGCTTTCATTGTTCTAACGGCATTTCCAATTTAGAATGGATTTGAAATAATTGAATAAAAGTGTATATTATGACCAGTTTTATGCCATTTTATAATGTGCATGCACATGAGTTTGTTTTTTTTTTTCTCACGAAAGTGTTTTTGAGTAATTGTGTGTTATTAATGTTATACAACAAAACATTTAATATGTCGGATGCCTAGCTAGTTATACATGAATCTGCTTGTAAAGTCAACAATCATGCCATGTATTTTTTAGGGGTGGTGGGTGTGTATGAAAAGTTTTCAGATCAGGCTTGCTTAAAGTAGGGTTGTCCATTTGTTTTCTTCTTCACTTTCTATTGGTTACTATCATTCTCATATCATGTAATAAACAATTACCCAAATGCAAACAAGTATTATATTTAATTAGAAATATATTTTTTCATTTTATTTATAGCATCCTCAAACTGGAGACTGCTGTAATTACACTGAGATTAACAACGGCAACTGATATTAGAACTGAGGTAAGTTTTATGCTTTATCTACTGATTACTGTATCAAATTCACAACATCACCAACTTCAGATTATTTTCTTTAAATAATAAGTATGACTCTAACAAGTGTAGAGCTTGGACTTTTTGTCTTCAGTAGCCATGTTTGTTTTTATTTAAATGTTACTGAAAGAAATACCTAATTTTGTTCATTGTAATGCATAGGCTCTTTAGAGACTTATTTAGTAGCAGGTCTAAGAAATATGTTTCTTCTTTAAAAAGAAGTACATTAATTCAGGGGAAATAAGAGTCTTCATTTGACCTCAAAGAGACAAAGGTGTGTGCTTACTGACTACAGGACTTTCAGCAACTACTTCCACTCTGAACAAAATTTTTCCCATCTTCAAAATGGAAACCTAATATTTATCCCTAACTTCACACTAGAATGAAAACTTCCAGAAGGCATGATCTTTCTCTGCTTTGTGTACTGATTAACCAAGTACCTAGAACAACCCATCTGATGCTTATGAATTACTCAATGAAGAATGAACTTTGAGACCTAGAGGAATTTTGATCATAAAGTATCTTGCGTATACCAAATGCTTAACTAGGATGATCAGTATCCCAATTTGCTTGGGACTGTCCTGGTTTTAGCACTGAAAGTCCTGCATCCCAGGAAAAAGTCTTTGGCAAATTAGTAAGGTTGTTTACCCTATTAGCTCAATATAATTTAGGTGTTGTGAAAACTGCAAAGGCACAGGTATGTTGGAGATACATTGCCTCTAACATGTCCAGTCATTTAAAATAGATCAAAGTACCATAATAACAATATCCTAAGTGGTGAAACATGATAAAAAGAGGAAAAGTATAGGAAAGAGATATAACTGATTTTGTATTCTCAATCATGTTCAGCAAAATATATATTTAGAGCAAATCAGCCTACAGTACTTCCTTTGAACACCTAGTTGAATGGAAGCAGTACTGGAATTCAAACACTAATATTATCACTAAATAAAAAAGATAATTTTTCCATCACAGATTTTTTGTGCTGATTAAAATGAGCAACACTATTAACTCAATATACTGTATTTCTAATTTACATGTATAATAGAGTGCTATTTAGGTTTTAGATGAAAAGAGAAGGAACAGGGGAAGATGATGGCTACATTGAGTTGGCAGACAAAATTGAAAAAGTAGAGAATTCAATGGAATATTCAAATGTGTGTTTCTCACACATGTGAATCAGTGCAATTCTTTTCAGCAGTTTCTTATCTCCAGTCCCCTTCTGGGATCATTTCTCTCTTGAAGAGGTTTTAATGAGTGACCTACTTTGGGATTGTTTTCATTAAAAAATAGTGTTTGCTGGTGCATTTTCCATATATCCCACATGGTTAATATCAGACTGTAGCAAGAGCCTGAGGGAGCATATGTGCCCCAGAAAACTTCTATATCAAGTCTATTTAGTTATGATAGGCTGCAATACCCAGTCTCTTTTCTCCAATGGACTTTGCAAATAAGATGAAAGGCATGAGGATCAGCACAAATGCCTAGGATTCTTGGAGGAGGGCGGGGGTGGAATCATTTAATGAAGTTGTCCTCAGAAAATAGTGTTATCAGAGGGACTTCTCTGGTGGCACAGTGGTTAAGAATCCACCTGCCAATGCAGGGGACATGGGTTCAATTCCTGGCTTGGGAAGATCCCACATGCCGCCGAGAATCTAAGCCTGTGCGCCACAACTATTGAGCCTGTGCTCTAGAGCCTGTGAGCCACAACTACTGAGCCTGCGTGCCACAACTACTGAAGCCTGCATGCCTAGAGCCTGTGCTCTGTTACAAGAGAAACCACTGCAATGAGAAGCCCGCACACTGCAACAGAGGGTAGCCCCTGCTCGCCACAACTAGAGAAAGCCCTCACACAGCAACGAAGACCAACAGAGCCAAAAATAAATAAATAAATATATTTTAAAAAAAAGAAAGAAAATCTTCTATCAGAATTTCCTTCCATTCTGAGTGAGCTTGAGTGTGTGTGTGTGCAAAGGTACTGCACGAGGTGACCAACATGGGCTTAATTTGAATGATGTTGACTGATAAATTTTTCTTTAGATTTTTGGCTATCTGAAGTGTACCAGTAAACAGTGAGGTAACATTTAGTTTGTTAATTATTTTTAGAATTTTTAAGTGTCATGGGTGTTTATTTTATGATTAAACAAAAAAAGTAATTTGGAATAATATAAGAATCCAAACATAGAGACTTTTATCACCTTTCCTCTTAGCCATGTAGCTCCTGCCTTCCTCAAAATACATCTAAAGAAGAAAAACTTAAGGCCCATTAAAATAGGAAAAAATATTAAACATGGAAATGACTTTATTATAAAAGGAACAGAACGGTAATGTCCCTGTCTCCCCCCCTCCTTTTTTTTTCTTTTGGTGTAAGCTGTCTGAAATGAGGATATACTTTGCATCATTGCCATCAATGGCCAGGGGTGCAGCTTGGGCTCCCTATCTGTGGTAAAAGTGATCAAAATATTACCCCTGTAAAGGACTTTTCTTTTGGGGGAAAAAAGATAAGAAGAATCCAGAGAAAAGAGGCTGCCTGGGGTGTGGGTTTGCAAGGAGGTTTAGCAAAGTAATTTGCAAATTTTGGGACCTGAGAATGTAATTCAGAGAGATAATTTTGCAGGACATAAGAGGAAAGAAATGTAGTGAGCTCTGCTGTCTATATCCCTTTCCTCCCTCATATTTAAAGATTAAGTTTGTTTTGAACAACATTTAGTAGGTCATAGTAGTGAATGCAAACAATTGTAAGGTATACAAGATTAGTAAGTCTCAGTTTTAGAAGTCATAAAAGATACTGAGAAGCAAGCCAACTTCCCCATGGGTAAGAATTGGGGATCTAAATGAGGTGGAACAAACCCTAGGGAAATGATCAAGCTGGAGAACTGAGACATTAGTCTAAGTCCTCTTTAAAGCAAACACCAAGATGGGATTAAAAGTGCAACACATGTATGTTTTTCACACCTGTGAAAGAAAACGGCACAGGAGCCAGAAGTAACTGGAAGAACCATCAGATTGCAATGTAGGTTTGATTCTGATGAAGGAAGGAAGGATAGAGAAAGGAGTGAGAAAGGGAAGTAAGGAAGGAATGAAGGTGGGTTATGTACAGTAATTAGAATCTGTACAGCATAGTTCTAAGGACAAGTTGCCAAGATCTTTGATGGGAGTGTGAGGGGAATCTGGAATCTCAGTTTATCATCGGTTGCTCAGTTGTCTAGCACCTCCCAGGAGAGGACATGCTTTAGTATCCCTACTGTGCTCATTAATTGGCAGGAGAAGCTATTGGGAGATGTGGTCTTAGCATGAACTTAGTGATGATGGATTTTTGAGAGCATAACAGATAGAGCCATTGGTCAATTAAGCTCCCTGCATTTTTTTTTTTTTTTTTTTTTTGCGGTACACGGGCCTCTCACTGTTGTGGCCTCTCCCGTTGCGGAGCACAGGTTCTGGACGCGCAGGCTCAATGGCCATGTCTCACGGGCCTAGCCGCTCTGCGGCACATGGGGTCTTCCCGGACCAGGGCACGAACCTGTGTCCCTTGCATCGGCAGGCGGACTCTCAACCACTGCGTCACCAGGGAAGCCCTGAAAGATGCATTCTTATGGGCCCTACACCGATCTCTGAATTTGAAAAATCCATGTCACAGACTGAAGAAGAAAACTAACTTTATTTCCAAGAGAAGTAAAAACTTAAGCTTGATTCAGACATATGTCCTGTCTTCATTCTTTCTTTCCTTAAAAACACTGACTGAGCATCAACTCTGAAAGTTCTGTACTAAATGCTTTGTTAATGTAGAAATTCAAGCTGGTACCTAGGAAGGGCTGTCTAAGTAATAATGGTTCAGCCAGTTGGTAACTTAAGAGTCTCAGAAGTCATCTACTATTTGAAGCAGTGCAATTCCTGCTTTTAGGCATATGAGGAGGTTGATAAGTTTATATCCCTATGAAGAAGAATGGCTAGAAATAGCTAGTTACAAAATCATGGGCATGGCCAAATGAATTGTGGTTGAAGGTATTCTAAATAGCTCAATCATAAAACCAAGACAATAGTTTAATTCGGCAGTTCTCAAACATTTTTGTCTTTGGATAACTTTACACTCGGTTTTCATGGGTTATATGTATTGATATTTGCCATGCTGCAAATTAAAACAGAACTTTTTACAGTGCAAGAATACAAAAACACACACTCCATTAACCATCAGAATAAAAATGTCAGAGCAATCACAGGTCCTGTAGCTTCTTGAAAACTCCACTGTACACTGGTGGTATAGAGTGCAAAAGGCAAATAGCACATTAATATATTTATAAGTCTGAAATTGTCTTAGGGCTCCCCAGGTGTCCCTAGACTACACATGGAGAACTACTTGTCTAATTATAATGACCACAAAATACTGCTGGGGTTTAGAAGTGTTCAGGTCATTGATTTCCAAGTAGTTCATGAAAGGACAGCAGATTTCAGCTTTAGGGTAGGTCCTTCCCCAGTGTGAATGGGGTTCTTAATATATTATCTGCCTTGCTTATGTTTGAACAAGGAACTGTTTGGGGTTATTCTATAGATTGACAGTTACCAACATCTACACTTGAGGGATGATAGGGCCAGAGAACTGAAACTATTGTTGATAGAATTTTCCAACTGCACCTCTCTACTTGAAGCAAGTAAGGAAGAGAGAACAAGCCAAGAGTATTTGTCACAACCTGGGCACCAACCTTCTGGCAGTAAGTAGGGTAAAGTCACTGATATTCAGGTATTTTGGGGGCTGCATTATCGTTCTCAGCTGAGATTGAGATTGGTAACAGAAAGTGATTTGAATAAGAATAAAACTCATATTTTTAGTGATTGCTGTTTGATTAATTAATATATTACTATTTATATTGTGAGCTTCTTCAGGGTAATAGTCACATTTATTTTGTTCAGAGAACCCAACACAGTGTCCAGCACATAGTAGATGCTTAGATTTACCAAATGTGTGAATGAATAAGTAAATGAAATGCTCACTTTGACATTAAGCAAAATGTTGTGTATACAGTGGTGAAAAAAATAGGAATGGACCTATTTTTGTTGTGAAGATTGCAGCCAAATGGGGAAAGAAGGGAATAACTAAAACTGACCTTCTCTCAACAGTTCTTGCCAACTTTTCCATCTTCAAACATGGTGTTTTCTCTGCCTGGACTGCCCTTCCCCAAAATGTGCTTCTGGTGAAAAGCTCACTGATTACAAAATTACATGTTGAAATGATCCTATGAGTAGGTTCACCAGTCTCCTTTCAGATTGTAAGCTCCTTGAGGATAAGAGATGAAACTGTTCCATTTTTGGAAGTTCTATTGCTTAGCACAGTGGTTGGAAAACAATAAGCAATTAATATTTTTTGTTGAATGGATGAATAAATAAATACATTTCACAAAAGGATAATGAGTGGGTTATTTCAAGAAATATATGTAAAGATAACAGGTCAAAGAAATGAATCAATATTTATTACATATTCCCCTGGTTTCCTCTCACCACAGACCACACCAAGTGTCTTTTATAGACCAAGGAATAGAAAAGAAAGTCTTTCTTTTTCAGACATTTCTCTTTCAAAAGCCTAGAACCAGACATTAAAAGCCACAGACTGTATGATTCCATTTTTATGAAACTTCCAGAATAGGTAAATTAATGGAGACAGAACACAGGGTAGTTGTCACCAGGGGTTAAGGGGTTGTCACCAGGGGTTGAGAATGGAAAGTAACTGCTTAATGGGTATAGAGCTTCATTTTGGGGTGATGAAATGTTTTGAAACTAGATAATGTAGTGATGATTGCAGCATTATCAACATAAAAACTGCTACTGAATTATACACTTTAAAATGTTAATAGTTAGTTTTATCTTATATGAATTTTACTTCAATTGAAAAAAATTATAGGGTCCAAGGTTGAGAGTGCTGTGCAAAACTAGGTCAGGCAGTGGTTTGAGCTTTTGGATGGTTGGGGACACTTGTACTGTATTTTCTGTCTCCTCTATTCCTTTATTCAATAAGTATAAGCAGAGACTCTGAACTGGGCACTGTGCTACTTTCTCAGAGGAGTGGCATGAACCTAACTGATATAGTACTTATCCTCCTACAATTTAGAGCCCAGTCAGGATCTATACATTAAATTACTTTAATACAGTCTCATCATTATCTTTACATGATTGTATTAAATGTTACTTTTAAAAATATATGTAAAGATGTCGTTTTGGGAGAAGGTACTCTGATAAGTTCTGGTTAGTAACTGTTTGTACCAATCCTATTGGAGAGTTAAATATATTTTTCCCTTTGTAAATACAGACTTACCTTTAACTTTTGCTTAAATTAAGAAACTTGAAGCCAAATATCTCAAATATTATATTTTAATTTAATTTTTCTCAGTATTGAACTTATTTTCATGAATGTATTTAAAAAATTATTACATTGTGATAATTTTTCCACTTCCCAATTATGAAGAAACAGTAGATAATCTAACTTGTGCTATCTGAAATCTGTAGCCTTGATTGTAATTCCAGTACTTTTAAAATATTGAACTGTTCAGAAAAAAAAAGTTGGAATTTTAAGAGAATGAAACTCAATATGGATTTATTAAGCACATATTAAGTGATAGGTATAGCCCTAGGCCCTAGGGTAGAGATTTTAAGAATAAGATTTAATCCTGTACTAGATGACTTTACAAATTTACAATTAAGTAGGAGAAATAAGATAACCACATAAATAAATATAATAGGGAATGCAGGAAACAAAACATCTTAAAAATATGTAAGCCTGAAATACAGGCTGAAAAGAGAGAGACAGTCATTCAGTGACATGACAGATTTCATGGAAGGAGTGATGTTTGGTGGCTAGTAATAGAATTTTGAGAGGAGGTTTAGTTCAGAAGAGGCTATTACAGCAGTAGAGAACACAGTGAGGAGAAAAATAAAGATGTGTATGGGGAACGAAGAGTAATTCAGAAGGCTGCTACAGTATTTTTGAAATGTAGGTCATATGTGTCCTCCCTTAATAATTTTGCCATATTTTACAATATTTTTCATGTTTGCATATGCATATTTGCCATGTTTGCCATTACTTCTTTTTAAAACTTTTTCAATATTATTGCACTATACACTTTCTTGCTTAAATATATTTACT
The DNA here is from genome assembly GCF_059928025.1 of Delphinapterus leucas. Classification (NCBI taxonomy): domain Eukaryota; kingdom Metazoa; phylum Chordata; class Mammalia; order Artiodactyla; family Monodontidae; genus Delphinapterus; species Delphinapterus leucas. The sequence continues at coordinate 54,411,375 of NC_143145.1, forward strand.
TTTGAAATGTAGTTCTTATAATGATTTTCAAAATCTCATGAATAGAATATAATTTTAAATATTTAACATAATTAAGAAAACAATGTTATTAGCTTAAAAATAGTAAATTTAGAATAAATGACAAGCAATAATCTACAAATAATTACCAAACCTAATTTGATACTGACCAGGGTTCTTGGCCTTCACCAGTCAATAGAAATTTACTAGAGGCCATACAAGAAATTCAGGCAAGGCTTTATTGGGGCCCCTGCTGCAGCAGGGGGAAGCAAGAACAAATAACAAGCTCCCTTGCTTGCTCGCTCCCCGGGGTGGCGGCGGAGGGAGATTGTTCCTTATATGGGGTGATGGAAGGGGTATGTCCAGGGGTCAGACCTGAGGGGTGGCTTATGTCTTTGGCCCACCCCTTACGTGGTGTTGGGCGCAGTACCCTGTTTTTGCTCCAGGCTCTTCAAAAGTGGCAGTTGAGTTTTTTTGGTCTCTTGGTATCTCTTGTCAGTAATTTTGCCCCAACTGCACACGCATGCAGGAAATTTTAGTCTCATACAGTTTCTTTGTATTTTCTTGCTTGAGGAGAGGTGTGTCCATGTGCAAGCACTGCAGCATTGCAGCACTGCAGCACTGCAGCAGTGGGCCCCAGGTCCCAGCCTGTCTCACACTGATTTATAAAAATGCATATATGAACTCCAGTTCTTTATGAAAATAATGGAAGGTTTTATGGTTAGTTAGAAACAAAATGGTATTTCATAATGCTTAGTTTAGATGGGGAGTCTGGGGTTGACATGTACACACTGCTATATTTAAAATAGATAGCCAAGGAGGACCTACTGTATAGCGACAGGGAATTCTGCTCAGTATTCTGTAATAACCTAAATGGGAAAAGAATTTGAAAAAGAATAGATACATGTATACATATAACTTTTTGAATCACTTTGCTGTACACCTGAAACTAACACAACACTGTTAATGAACTATACTCCAATATAAAATAAAAATTAAAACAAAATAAAAAACAAAATGTAGATAAAAGTTCTATATAAATAAAATGACTCAGTTGAAAAGGGCACAACATTTCAATTATCTTCCCTAAGAGCCTGGGATACTGAGTATTGATTTTTAATGAAAATATTTATTGAGCACATTTTCCAAAAAGGGTATATTTTCAATGATTTTTATAAACTGATATGTCAATGTAATTGATATTAAGACAGATAGAAAGGCATTAGAGCTGTGTAAAGTATGACTGAGGGAAATATTGAGAGAGTCATCAAGGTTGGTACCTTTTTCTTGGGCTCCTTACAACCAAAGATTCAGGCCCCAGGTTGGCCCTGTCTCTCAAAATTCTCACTTTGAGGTGAGAAACCAGCTAAATCTTTGATAAAGGGGTAGGAGAGGGTAAGGGCAGGAGGGAGAAAAGAAGTTAATTCTTTGGTTTCTGGATCCTTCTGATAGATGGTTTCTCAGGTTTTAAACTCAAGAGCAAACCCTAAGAGCAGAACAAGTGCTAACACAAGATCAGAATATGATACATGGAGTTAAAGCACCATATACATACATATATATATATATATATATATATATCAGTATTTGCCAAAATTCTTATGTTTATTTCCCATGTTCTGCACACTCACAGATATTTGAAATAATAACTTTTATTTCTACATATGCCTTTAATTGCATTATATAATCTCATAATTGACATATTAAAATAGAATTCAATAATATATTTTTTAATTTATTTAAGGGTAGTTGATTTAAAATGTGTTATTTTCTGGTGTATAGCAAAGTGTGGGGTTCAACAATCTTTATCTGTGAAAGAGAAGGGACAAATTAAAGTGATAGTCACACACTACTAGCTATTGTTCAGAGTGGGATTGGGAGGCAGGGAGAGTGAGTCAGCACTGGTCATTTTTCAGCTTGTCCCTCTTGCTGCTGATTTTCCTATCTCAGTCTCTCCCTCAACTGGATTACATGAAAAAAGCAATGTGTGGTTATTAGAACTAGCATGCCTATTGATATAACAGATCAGACAGTGAGAAAATCTGGTATATTTACCCAGGCAGGAGGCAAAGGAGGAAGCAAGTGAAGGAGGAAGAATGTTAGGATGTAGCTGGCATTCCTTAAGCATCTTGAGAATAAGGGAGAAGGATACCACACCAAATGTGTATTTAAATGAATATTTATTCTTCATTCAAACTCTGGACTGAAGAATGGAGGCTAGAACAGTTGTATGATCTTCTATCCCCTCAGAATTATATAACTGGTATACAGTTTTGTATCTGAAACTAAATGGACAGTAGTCTAAGCATTAGCTCATCTTTTGATCTTGTTACATATTGATTTGTTCCAATGATCCCTTTGAATATATCTCACCTTCACATGTGGTGTCTTCACCAGGATTCCTCACCACAGGATGTTGATAGCGTATTTATAATCTCAAATAATTTCCATTCCTCATGATACACAGACTCTAAGTATAACAGACAAGAATTATGTAAATAAATAGATTCTGCATAAATTTGTAGTTACAGAAACTAACATAGCATAATGGCAACTACTAATTTTATGTCACATAAATATTTACAGATCATATTCATGTTATCTCATATGAAACAACGACCCTGTGAATAAGGTATTATTAATGCTATTTTACATTAATCATTTGAGGATCAGAAAAAATAATTGAACTGTCCAATATGAAATAACTTGGTAGTCACAGGGTCTAATTTCCAGCCCCATGCTTTTTCTTTTCCAATATATTTCAGGTCTGAACTGTACTTTAGATAACAAGAGACAACTAACACGCATGTTGGCAATGCAAACTATCACTGAAGTACTGATTATATGAACATTGTTTAAGTGAACACTATTTCCCTACTCAGTTATGCTTATCTGCTGTGGCTTGCTGACCTCTCAAAGAGGCCATCAAAACAGATATGTTCATCAAGGCAAGCTGAGTTTATTTCTTACTACAGTAAGGGAAGCCATAACCTTCACGTTATTAGTAACTTCTTAAAATGCGAAGTCAAAAGCAAGCTATTTATAAAATTTTTATTTAAGGCAGGTCTTTCACTGTAACGTATCTGACTTGGATTTGGTAAAGTTCATGTTATAATGCTAAGCATATCTTTGAAGCGTAACCATTTTCTTGACAGGACAAGTTGAGCTATTTACCATTCTGATAAGGGGACATTTATGTGATGAAAGCAAGTTGAGCAGGCTCTTCTTTGAATAAATTAATTTTCAGGAAATTCCTGAAATGACAGGTTTATTTGCAACTTTGGTCTTCCTAAGCAAGAATTTCCTGGAAGAGTAAAGTCATGTCAAGGTAGATTGTCAAACAGTAAGCTGAATGTATATAGCTGTTTCATTTTTTTAATAAAGAGCACACAAACTATCAGAGCACTCAAAAATAGAACAGAGGTAATTCATCTGTAGCTCATTATCTGGCTCAAAGTTGTATTTAATATTTGCTTTGAGTAAATTAAGGAACCAGTAAATTAATGCAAATTGATAAAATAGAGCTTCCTAAAATGGATTCCAAGGAATATTGGTTCCCACAAGATACTTTTGGACAAAAGGTTTACTTAGTTAAATAGGCTTGGAAAGTATTATATTCTATATCATTTTATTAATGAGTCAAAATATCCATAAGACTGGAGTGTTTGACTGTAATGCCCTGCAGTAAAATGAAGCAGTCCTTTTCAGTATTATAGAGAGTGATAAGGCCAGTGGCAAACTGAAAATTGCCTGGCTTTCAAATTTGAAAATACAGTGTAGGGTGAAACATCTAAGGACAGGAGAGAGAGAGAGAGAGAGAAAGAGAGGAGGTGGAGAAGGAGAAAAAAGACAAGAAGAAAGAAGGAACCTATGAGCTAAATTCAGTTCTAGGAATAAGAAGAAGGTAGGTAAGATTGAGTCTTCTATTAAGTAAAATTCTCTTTCTTTGCTAACCCTTTGTTTTCAAATTTGCTTGAATAGTGAATGAGATGACTATATATTTTATTATCTATACTAAGATATTTTGGAATGTGAAAGGAGGTCCTGCCCAATTATAACTGGACAATATGCATGAACTGGAACTATCTTGTGAAAACTGCAGTGTATGATCACCCTACAAGTTTTTATACACCACATATTTGGAGTCCATATTATAAGTCACAACCTTGAGGAATGCTGAGAATGATCAAAATCGTATCTAGAAGTGACCCTCATACGAATTCTATAAGGATTACTATCACTTTGAGGATCATGGGTCAAATTCTTGTCCCTAATGCCAAATCACCTTAGCTGACTTAAGTTTCACCTGAAAAACTTCTAGAACACTTATTTAAGCATTCTATGTATCCATAGGCAAAGAAAAAGGAAGCACCAATTAGGATTTCTTGACAATTGTATTATTTTATTATCTTCATAAAATGTAAGTTTTTTTAAAAAAAACCTAATAGAGACTCATGAAATAACAATGAATGGCCAGATAGAAACAGTTAGGAAAGCTAAAAGATTTGGGTCTCTATTGACATTTATCTTCTTTAGAGTCTCTTAGATAATTTAGAGTAAAGATCATCAAATCAAAAGGCATTAGAGCTAGATAGATAAGGAAATGAGAAAAGCAAGCAAGTAGAGTATTAGGGAGGTGAAGAGACTAGAGCCATGTGTACAAGGGCAGCTACTATTTAGTTCCAGATTGCTTTTGTTATACAGGAATATAGTACAAATACTTATAGATATTCTGAATTTTCAGAAAATATGAATATTTTCATTTTATTCCTATTACCCAATTTAAAAATATTAGCCCAATTTAATGTTTTAATTTATTTAAAAATTTTTTTTAACATATTTATTGGAGTATAATTGCTTTACAATGGTGTGTTAGTTTCTGCTTTATAACAAAGTGAATCAGTTATACATATACATATATCCCCATACCTCTTCCCTCTTACATCTCCCTCCCTCCCACCCGTATAGGTGGTCACAAAGCACCGAGCTGATTTCCCTGTGCTATGTGGCTGCTCCCCACTAGCTATTTATTTTACATTTGGTAGTGTATATATGTCCATGCCAGTCTCTCACTTTGTCCCAGCTTACCCTTCCCCTCCCCATATCCTCAAGTTCTTTCTCTAGTAGGTCTGCGTCTTTATTCCTGTCTTGCCTCTAGGTTCTTCCTGACCTTTTTTTTTTTTCCTTAGATTCCATATATGCATGCTAGCACACGGTATTTGTTTTTCTGACTTACTTCACTCTGTATGACAGACTCTAGGTCCATCCAACTCACTACAAATAACTCAATTTTGTTTCTTTCTATGGCTGAGGAACATTCCATTGTATATATGTGCCACATCTTCTTTATCCATTCATCTGTTGATGGACACTTATGTTGCTTCCATGTCCTGGCTATTGTAAATAGTGCTGCAATGAACATTGTGGTAAATGGCCCTTTTTGAATTATGGTTTTCCCAGGGTATATGCCCAGTAGTGGGATTGCTAGGTCATATGGAATTTCTATTTTTAGATACTAAGGAACCTCCATACTGTTCTCCATACTGGCTGTATCAAGTTACATTCCCACCAGGAGTGTGAGAGGTTTCCTTTTTCTCCACACCCTCTCCAGGATTTATTGTTTGTAGATTTTGATGATGGCCATTCTGACTCGTGTGAGGTGATATCTCGTTGTAGTTTTGTTTTTCATTTCTCTAATGATTAGGGATGTTGAACATCCTTTCATGTGTTTGTCGGCAATCTGTATATCTTCTTTGGAGAATGTCTATTTAGGTCTCCTGCCCAATTTTGGATTGTGTTGTTTGTTTTTTTAGATATTGAGCTGCATGAGCTGCTTGTAAATTTTGGAGATTAATGCTTTGTCAGTTGCTTCATTTGCAAATATCTTCTCCCATTCTGAGAGTTGTCTTTTCGTCTTGTTTATGGTATCCTCTGCTGTGCAAAAGCTTTTAAGTTTCATTAGGTCCTATTTGCTTATTTTTGTTTTTATTTCCATTTCTCTAGGAGGTGGGTCAAAAAGGATCTTGTTGTGATTTACATCATAGAGTGTTCTGCCTAGGTTTTCCCCTAAGAGTTTTAGAGTTTCTGGCCTCACATTTAGGTCTTTAATCCATTGTGAGTTTATTTTTGTGTATGGTGTTAGGAAGTGTTCTAATTTCATTCTTTTACATGTAGCTGTCCAGTTTTCCCAGCACCACTTATTGAAGAGGTCATCTTTCTCCATTGTATATTCCTGCCTCCTTTGTCATATGTTAGGTGACCATAGGTGTGTGGTTTTATCTCTGGGCTTTATATCCTGTACCATTAATCTATATTTCTGTTTTTGCACCAGTACAATACTGTCTTGATTAGTTTAGCTTTGTAGTATAGTCTGATGTCAGGGAGCATGATTCCTCCATCTCCATTTTTCATTCTCAAGATTGTTTTTGCTATTAGGTGTCTTTTGTGTTTCTATACAAATTGTAAAATATTTTGTTCTAGTTCTGTGAAAAATGCCATTGGTAGTTTGATATGGATTTCATTGAATCCATTGTTTGCTTTGCGTAGTAGAGTCATTTTCACAATGTTGATTCTTCAAATCCAAGAACATGGTATATCTCTCCATCTGTTTGTGTCATCTTTAATTTCTTTCATCACTGTCTTATAGTTTTCTGCATACAGGTCTTTTGTCTCCTTAGGTAGGTTTATTCCTAGGTATTTTATTCTTTTTTGTTGCAATGGTAAGTGGGAGTGTTTCCTTAATTTCTCTTTCAGATTTTTCATTGTTAGTTTATAGGAATGCAAGAGAGTTCTGTACATTAATTTTGTATCTTGCTACTTTACCAAATTCATTGATTAGCTCTAGTAGTTTTCTGGTAGGATCTTTAGGATTCTTTATGTATAGTATCATGTTATCTGCAAACTGTGACAAATTTACTTCTTTTCTGATTTGGATTCCTTTTATTTCTTTTTCTTCTCTGATTGCCATGGCTAAAACTTCCAAAACTATGTTGAATAATAATTCTGAGAGTGGGCATCTTTGTCCTGTACCTGATCTTAGAGGAAATGGTTTCAGTTTTTCACCATTGAGAATGATGTTGGCTGTGGGTTTTTCATATATAGCCTTTATTATGTTGAGATAGCTTACCTCAATGCCCACTTTCTGAAGAGTTTTTATCATAAATCAGTGTTGAATTTTGTCAAAAGCTTTTTCTGTGTCTATTGAGATAATCATATGGTTTTTATTCTTCACTTTGTTAATGCAATGTATCACATTGATTTATTTACATACGTTGAAGAATCCTTGAATCCCTGGGATATCTCCCAGTTGATCATGGTGCATTTTCCTTTTAATGTGCTGTTGGATTCTGTTTGCTCATATTTTGTTGAGGATTTTTTCATCTATGTTCATTAGTGATATTGGCCTGTAGTTTTCTTCCTTTGTGACATCCTTGTCTGGTTTTGGTATCAAGGTGATGGTGGCCTCCTAGAAGGAATTTGGGAGTGTTCCTCCCTCTGCTATATTTTGGAAGAGTTTGAGAAGGAGAGGTGTTAACTCTCTTCTCTAAATTTCTCTAAATATTTGATAGAATTCGCCTGTGAAGCCATCTGGTCCTGGGCTTTTGTTTGTTGCAAGATTTTTAATCACAATCTCAATTTCAGTGCTTGTGAGTGGTCTGTTAATATTTTCTATTTCTTCCTGGTTCAGTCTCAGAAGGTTTTGTTTTTCTAAGAATTTTTCTGTTTCTTACAGTTTGTCCATTTTTTTGGCATATAGTTGCTTGTAGTAATCTCTCATGATCTTTTGTATTTCTGAGGTGTCAGTTGTTACTTCTCCTTTTTCATTTCTGATTCTATTGATTTGAGTCTTCTTCCTTTTATTCTTGATGAGTCTGGCTAATGGTTTACCAATTTTGTTTATCTTCTCAAAGAACCAGCTTTTAGTTTTATTGATCTTTGCTCTGGTTTCCTTTATTTCTTTTTCATTTATTTCTGATCCTATCTTTATGATTTGTTTCCTTCTGCTAACTTTGGGGGGTTTTTTTGGTTGTTCTTCTTCTTTCTCTAATTGCTTTAGGTGTAATGTTAGGTTGTTTATTTGAGATAGTTCTTGTTTCTTAAGGTAGGATTGTATTGCTATAAACTTCCCTTAGAACTGTTTTTGTTGCATTCCATAGGTTTTGGGTCACTGTGTTTTCATTGTCATTTGTTTCTAGGTATTTTTTGATTTCTTGTTTGATTTCTTCAGTGATCTCATGTTTATTAAGTAGTGTGTTTGTATTTTTCACAGATATTTTCCTGTAATTGATATCTAGTCTCATAGCACTGTGCTAGGAAAAGATACTTGATACAATTTCAATTTTCTTAGAAATATCAAGCTGTTTTGATCCCAGAGATAATCTATCCTGAAGAATGTTCCCTGAGCACTTGAGAAAAAAGGGTTTTCTGTTGTTTTGGGGTGAATATCCTATAAATATCAATTAAGTCTATCTTGTTTAATGTATCTTATAAAGCTAGTGTTTTCTTAGTTTCATTTTGGATGATCTGTCCATTGTTGAAAATGGGGTGCTAAAGTCCCCTATTATGATTTTGTTACTGTTGATTTCCCCTTTTATGGCTATTAGCATTTGCCTTAAGTATTGAGGTGCTCCTATGTTGGTTGCATAAATATTATAATTGTTATATCTTTTTCTTGGATTGATCCCTTGATCATTATGTAGTGTCTTTCTTTGTCTCTTGTAATAGTCTTTATTTTAAAGTGTACTTTGTCTGACATGAGAATTGCTACTTCAGCATTCTTTTGATTTCCATGTGCATGGAGTATCTTTTTCCATTCCCTCACTTTCAGTCTGTATGTGTCCCTAGTTCTGAAGTGGTTCTCTTGAAGACAGCATATATACAGTCTTGTTTTTGTATCCATTCAGCCAGTCTATGTCTTTTAGTTGAAACATTTAATCCATTTTCATTTAAAGTAGTTATTGATATGTATGTTCCGATTACTATTTTATTAATTGTTTTGGGTTTGTTATTGTAGGTCTTTTCCTTCTCTTGTGTTTCCCACTTAGAGAAGTTCCTTTAGCATTTGTTGTAAAGCTGGTTTGGTGGTACTGAATTCTCTTAGCTTTTCCTTGTCTGTAATGTTTTTTAAATTTCTCCTTCGAATCTGAATGAGATCCTTGCTGGGTAATCTTGGTTGTGGTTTATTTTTCCTGTTCATCACTTTAAATATGTCCTGCCGCTCTCTTCTGGCTCACAGAGTTTCTGCTGAGTGATCAGCTGTTAACCTTATGGGGATTCACTTGTATGTTATTTGTTGTTTTTTCCATGATTCTTTTAATATTTTCTCTTTGTATTTAATTTTTGACAGTTTGATTAATATGTGTCTTGGCATATTTCTCCTTGGATTTATCCTGTATAATACTCTATGTGCTTTCTGGTGTTGATTAACTATTTCCTTTCCCATATTAGGGAAGTTTTTAACTATAATCTTTTCAAATATTTTCTCAGTCCATTTCTTTTTCTCTTCTTCTCCTTTGACCTCTATAATTCGAATGTTAGTGCATTTAATGTTGTCCCAGAGGTCTCTGAGACTGTCCTCAATTCTTTTCATTCTTTTTTCTTTATTCTGCTCTGCAGTAGCTATTTCCACTATTTTGTCTTCCAGGTCACTTGTCTTTTCTTCTTCCTCAGCTATTCTGCTATTGATTCCTTCTAGAGAATTTTTAATTTCATTTATTGTGTTGTTTGTCATTGTTTGTTTGCTCTTTAGTTCTTCTAGGTCCTTGTTAAACGTTACTTGTATTTTCTCCATTCTATTTCCAAGATTTTGGAGCATTTTTACTATAATTACTATGAATCCTTTTCATGTCGACTTCTTATTTCTTCATCTTTTGTTTGATATGGTGGGTTTTTACCTTCATGTACTGTGTGTTTCTCTGTGTTCTCATTTTGCTTAACTTACTGTGTTTGTGGTCTTCTTTTCACAGCCTGCATGTCCATAGGTCCTGTTGTTTTTGGTGTCTGCACCCAGTGGTTTAGGTTTGTTCAGTCAGTTGTGTAAACTTGCTGGTGGAGGGCACTGGTGCCTGTGTTCTGGTGGATGAAGCTGGATCTTGTCTTTCTGGTGGACAGGACTGCATCTGGTGGTGTGTTTTGGGGTGTCTGTGACCTTATTATGATTTTAGTCTGCCTCTCTGCTAATGGATGCTGTTGTGTTCCTCTCTTGTTGCTTGGCATTTGGTGTCCAGTACTGTAGCTTGCTGGTCGTTGAGTGGAGCTGGGTCTTGGAGTTGAGATGGAGATCTCTGGGAGAGCTGTCACTGTTTGATATTATGTGGATCTGGGACATCTCTGGTGGACTAATATCCTGAACACAGTTATCTCCGCTCAGAGGCAGAGGCCTGACACCCGGCCTAAGCACCAAGACCCTGTCAGCCACATGGCTCAGAAGAAAAGGGAGAAAAAAAGAAAGAAAGAAAAATAAAGTAAAATAATGTTATAAAATAAAATATTATTAAATATAAAAATATTAAAATTAATTTTAAAAAAAGAAAGAAAGAAGACAGCAACCAAACCAAAAAAGAAATCCACCAATGATAACAAGCACTAAAAATTATACAAAAAAAAAATAAAATAAAAATCAGACAGACAGAATCCTAGGACAAATGGTAAAAGCAAAGCTATACAGACAAAATCACTCAAAGAAGCATACCCATCAGACTCACAAAAGGTGAAAAAGGAAAGCAATATATATATTTATATATAAAAAAAAATAAAGGAAGAGAGCAACCAAATGAATAAACAAATCTACCAATGATAAGAAACTCTAAATACTAAATTAACATAAACATAAAACCAGAAACAAATTAGATGCAGAAAGCAAACCCCAAGTCTACAGTTGCTCCCAAAGTTCACCACCTCAATTTTGGGATGATTCATTGTCTATTCAGGTATTCCACAGATGCAGGGTACATCAAGTTGTTTGTGGAGATTTAATCCACTGTTCCTGAGGCTCCTGAGAGAATTTTCCCTTTCTTTTCTTTGTTTGCACAGCTCCTGGGGTTTAGCTTATGATTTGGTCCCACCTCTGCGTGTAGGTCACCTGAGGATGTCTGTTCTTCACTTAGACAGCAGGGGGTTAAAGTAGCAGCTGATTGGGGAGGTCTGGCTCACTCAAGCTGGGGGGAGGGAGGGGTACGGAATACGGGGTTAGCCTGTGGTTGCAGAGGCCAGTGTGACGTTGCAACAGCCTGAGGCATGCTGTGTGTTCTCCTGGCAAAGTTGTTCCTGCATCACGGGACCCTGGCAGTGGTGGGCTGCATAGGCTTCTGGGAGGGGAGGTGTGAATAGTGACCTATGCTTGCACACAGGCTTCTTCGTGGTTGCAGCAGCAGCCTTAACATTTCATGCCCGTCTCTGGTGTCCCTGCTGATAGCCATGGCTTACGCCCATCTCTGGAGTTCCTTTAGGTGGTGCTCTGAATCCCCTCTCCTCCCGCACCCTGAAACAATGGTCTCTTGCCTCTAAGGGAGTTCCAGACATTTTCCCAAACTCCCTCCTGGGTAGCTATGGTGCACTAGCCCCCTTCAGGCTGTATTCATGCAACCAACCTCAGTCCTCTCCCTGGGATCTGACTTCTGAAGCCCGAGCCTCAGCTCTGAGCCCCCACCTGCCCTGGAGGGTGAGCAGACAAGCCTCTCAGGCTGGTGAGTGCTGGTTGGCACTGATATTCTGTGCAGGAATCTCTCCACTTTGCCTTGTGTACCCCTGTTGCTGTTCTCTCCTCCATGGCTCTGAAGCGCCCCCCCCCACCCCGTCTCTGCCAGTGAAGGGGCTTCCTAGTGTATGGGAACTTTTCCTCCTTCACAGCTCCCTCCCAGAAGTGCAGGTCTTGTCCCTATTCTTTTGTCTCTGCTTTTTTCTTTTTCCTTTTGCCCTACCCAGGTATGTGGGGAGTTTCTTGCCTTTTGGGAAGTCTGAGGTCTTCTGCCAGCATTCAGTAGGTGTTCTGTAAGAGTTGTTCCACATGTAGTTGTATTTGTGGGGAGGAAGGTGATCTCCACAACTTACTCTTCTGCCATCTTGAAGGTTTCTCTGGCCCAATTTTAACAACAACAAAGACATACCATTGGCCAAATAAAACATCTTTATAACCATCTGGGTTTGTGGGCCTCTAATTTTCAAACTCTTATAGAAATATTGAATAGCCTTATTAAATAAGTAATTAATCATATATAAAGTTTTTTTCAAAGTTAGTCTTGCTTCCTGTGAAGAGAGGTGATATCTGTTAACTGAATTTAGTGTGCTAATTATTTTTCAATATACACATAGATTAAATCATTATGTTTTACACCTTAAAGTTATACAATGTTATATGTCAATTATACCTCAATATAAGTGGAAAAAATACATCCAATCAAAAACAAAGTTAGTCTTGCTTCACATAACAGTTATATTCTTTTCAGATTCAGGGAACTGGTCTTAAAACTGCTTCATCTTTCACATTAATAGATGGAAACATAGTAAGAACTGAATGAATATTCATCCTTTGATTAAGGTCAAGATGAAGAGTTGAAAATGTTCAGGTAACACATGATACAGATTGTCTCATTCAGGAACAGACCTGATCCCACTTCAGATTTCTCTATAATGATTACATGTTCATTGTCAAGATTGCATACATTTAAAAGACAAGTGGACAATTTAGTGTTTTAGGAAAAAATATACATAACACATGGTGCAGAATTATTATCTTTTAACTTAGTTTCATGTTAGTTGTCACTTCTTGCCTGAGTTCACAAAAGTGCTAAGCTAACAGTATTTTGACTCACTTTGCATTTCTGTATAAGTTTATAGCTATTTGACTGAGAAGAAAGATTCTGAAAAATGCTACCTTGTCTCAAAGTTTTGTTCACAATAACTTTTGGACATACCGCTGTTACTTGGCCTACTTTTATTATGTTCACTTTTGCCCCTATAAACTGTCCTGTCCCGTGGCCACTCTCCTCCTTTTGTCCCCATGGAAGATGACCTAGAGTGTAATGAGAAAACCAGCAGAAAGCAGGGGGCCTATATGACAGCAGCAGGAGATGGTTGACAAATCACAAAGGTTTTGGAGAAAGTGTTTTTGCTCTTTCTTTGATTTTTAATAATATATTGCTGACATGTAATCTACCTTTAATAACAGAAGAAGAGTAAGGGTACACAAAAGTGGGGCAAAAAAGGAGGTTTTGTAAATGTCTCCTATTCTCCTCCTCAATCAGTTATCTCTATAAAATATGCAATAGCCAGGGTTCTTTGCATTTGAGACTAATTCCACCCAATGTTATTGATGGGGTCACAGCAATAATATTTGTTGTATGGTCATTTATTCACTTTTCCTTCAATAAAAAAAAGCTCTCTAAAAGACAACTACAACCAGGTTAAAGGAACCAGAGAGATAAATTAAATATAAGAATAATAGCTGGAGTACAGAGAAATGGATGCTGTGGTAAATGGGGGCATCTGTCCTTTTTTTTTTTTTTCCTGTGCTGCACCGCATGCAGGATCTTAGATCCCCAACCAAGGATTGAACCCAGGCCCTTGACCATGAGAACACGCAGTTCAAACAACTGGACAGCCTGGTAATTCCCTAGGGGTTTCTGTCTTTATTTAAAAGTTTTAATTAATAGAATTAATAGCTGCTTCCTCCCTCTCTAAATAAAGAAGCAATTATAGTTTTGGAAAACTTTACTGAAATATCCTTATTCACAGCTTCACATTCCATAGGTGTGCTTTATGTGATGTGTGTGCTCATGTGTATCAGAGTACAATGTTACTGAGCTGACATTTTTCCACATGGTTGGGCCAGCTGAAGGGACTTTAGCCCTCACTTGACAAGTACTGTAAAAGTCCCACTTGCATCAGTAACTTGGTAAAAGGTGAAAGGCAAAGAAGTTAGAGGTTTTCTATTCTCTAACCAAAGCATCTTCTTTAAGCATTAGGGACCAATAGCCCAAAATTGTTTCCAATGGAGAAAATTCTAAGCACTTAACCAACTTGCTTTTAGCTCCAATGATTTTTCTCCTCTATTTTGTCCCTATTGTATCAAGGCCATATTTTGTTATATGATTCTGCATCTCAGTATTGTTGCAGTATATTCTATTATCCTCATCTATGCTCTTTTAACTGACTTTCCTTTTTCCTTATTTTACTATATATTACATCATATTGTTCTAATTTTCTTGCTTTTTACATATTCTTATCTTAATATTTAAAAAAATTTATACTTTCAAAAACATATTCCTTTACATTTAATGATTTTGAATTATTTTATTCTTAGTCTTTTGGGACTAAATTTTATTATTCATCGTTCATCCAATTTATTTATTTTTTTTATTTTTATTTTTTTTGCGGTACGCGGGCCTCTCACTGTTGTGGCCTCTCCCGCTGTGGAGCACAGGCTCCGGACGTGCAGGCTCAGTGGCCATGGCTCACGGGCCCAGCCGCTCTGCGACATGTGGGATCTTCCCGGACCGAGGTACGAACCCGTGTACCCTGCATCGGCAGGCAGACTCCCAACAACTGTGCCACCAGGGAAGCCCCCAATTTATTTTTTTAATTTTATTTCTTAAAAGTATTACAAATGTATTTATTTTATTTTATTCTCTCTTTATTTATATTTTTGTTTTTAACCTCTATTAGTTTTATTTCTCATTTTATTGATTTTATAATGATTTACAGATATTTATACTTCTCTTAATTTTAATTCTTTTTTTAAATTTGCTTTTATTTTTGTTCTATATTAAATTGCAATTATTATATCAATTTAAACATTTTTAGTCTCTTATATCAAAACGTATGTAATTTGTCATGCTTTCCTTTCTCATGCCAGCAAGAGGCTGCTTTCAGCTATGTGGTGTTGTGGACTATTTGGTAGGAATTACCACTAAAATAAGATGTGGCTTGGAGATTCCTTCCTCCTGGCTGCTGCTACCATTGTTCTGATTCTCCCAATGGATCTGGCATTCTTTTTAAACATAAGACGACTAAAATTTTATTGTATTATGGTGTAATTAATAGACTCCTAACTAATAGTCATTCTCAGGACAAAAGGGACACTCTCTATGTAAATGACACATTGAATTACTTTGAAGGTGATGTTTCCAAATTTATGAGGAAACCTGTTTTCTAGATGTTAAGCCACATGGCAAGCCATGCAAATAAAATGTCACAGTACATGAGGAGAAAGTAGGTGAAAGTTACATCAGAGGCAGTGTTTTTCTCATAAGCGTTCCTGTCCTTCAAATAGACATTGGCCTTAGTACCAGATGGTGGTTTCTATCACTAAGTTCCACCAATATATAGGTGCTGGATATTTGTCTTACACCTCTGTCCCTCTGGATGCCAAGGACTCTAAATTCTGTTTTGGGGGGGACAATGTGTCCACATAGGGTAGTACTGATAAGGCTCATCAAAGTCTTTTAGTGGAGGTGTGAGGATCCCTTCGACCTCACTTGAATAATCAATAGGTAGCAGTCATGGAAGCACTCATCATATAATAAGGGAAAGCATGTGGATGACTATAGATGGTCTTCTGGCTTTGATTTTCTTCAACACATTCCTCAGTGCTAGACTGATGATGCTGGGCTATATCTCTGTTGGACTCTGCTTCTCTTTATGTGACACTTCTATATTCATTCTCCTCATCTCAGTCTCAATAAATCTTCTCTAATGTCACTTTATTTTAATCTCCCTCTTACAGCCCCCAGCCTAAGAGGCATGATTGATATTGAGCTAATAATAATTCTGTGCTATGTCTCTACCAAGGGGACAGGATACCCTAATGACAAGTATGTGAAAAAAAGTAACTTGACCAACCCTCAGTAGTTTTAACATTTTATATGCTGACTTTAACTTCATTTCATTTTCTTCCACTACACCCCTGAGGCCATAAAAATTGTCAAATGTGATTGATATACTTCCCATGTAGTCTTATGAAGTGGTAACTGTTCTAGTCTGTTGAATGAGGACTTTTATCTGTATGAAGTCCTTACTTCTTTCAGAATACTCCCTCTTCTGTTAAAATCATCAGTGGACGGGCTTCCCTGGTGGCGCGGTGGTTGGGAGTCCGCCTGCTGATGCAGGGCACACGGGCTCGTGCCCCCGTCCGGGAGGATCCCGCATGCCGCAGAGTGGCTGGGCCCGTGAGCCGTGGCCGCTGAGCCTGCACGTCCGGAGACTGTGCTCCGTGACGGGAGAGACTACAGTGGTGAGAGGCCCATGTACCGCAAAAAAAAAAAAAAAATCCTCAGTGGACCCTATCTTAGAAAAGGGAGGTTTATCCAGACATCCTGGAGAGTCTTTCTATAACCAGATAATATATTGATGATATCCTGGTCTAGTGGAATTCATCTGCGCCTTCAATTGATAGATATTATCCTACATGCTGAAGTATTTATCTAGATCTTGTACATTCCATGTAGTATGCCCTGCAATGAAAATGATTCTTTTTTTTTATATATACAGCTCTTTCAATAAGGATCTTGATTTCTATTTTAAAACATAATGCTATATATTTAAAGGTAAAAATAACATTTGTTTAAATATAGAAAGGAAAAAGTGTACATATATATACATATATAGATAAATGTGCATAGTTAAGTGTAAGGTTCCACCAAGGCCTCGTCACACTTCGGCGAATAATCACTGAGGTCAGATATATGATAATACTCTCATATTTTGGTACTTATGCAGTTTCCTAGTAAGATGGGCATGATTTTATTAAGGTCTTTACCCTCAGTGACTTGTTTTGCTTGTTTGCTTTCTTTCTATCTTCTCTTTCATTTCTTATACAACAAAATTAAGATATAACTGTATATATATGTATATATATATATATATATATATACAGTTTAAAAACCCAAAATAAATGAACACCTATGTAACTAGCACTAAATTTATTAAACAGAAAATTACCACAGACCTTAAAGCTTCTTCCTTAGGAGGTAACCAGTTTCCTGTATTAATTATTCCATAATGTTCTGTATAGGTTTACTGCATTTGTAAGTTTACCTAAATGATATATTTTCAGGTTTGCTTCTTTATAAACTTTTCATAAATAAAATGATTAATTTATTTTTTGAATACCACGTTATTGTTGCTGCATATAATGTTACTTTACTTTTATCTTTACATAGTATTTCATTCTAAGAACTAATAATTTATTCTATTTTGGTAGGCATTTGGATTGTTTTCTAATTTTTCTACAATAAATATTGCTGCAGAAAGGCATTTTTGTAGTTTCTTTAGAGAAAAATCTACAAGTTGAATGACTGAGGTGTAAAGTATACATATTTTCCATTTTCTGTCCATAGGAATTTTGTCAGTTCACACTCACATGAACATATTTACCATAAAAAGAAACGAAATTGAGTTATTTGTAGTGAGGTGGATGGACCTAGAGTCTGTCATACAGAGTGAAGTAAGTCAGAAAGAGAAAAAACAAATACCGTATGCTAACACATATACATGGAATCTAAAAAAAGAAAAAAAAAAGATTCTGATGAACCTAGGGGCAGGACAGGAGTAAAGACGCAAATGTAGAGAATGGACTTGAGGACACGGGGAGGGGGAATGGTAAGCTGGGATGAAGTGAGAGAGTAGCATTGACATATATACACTATAAAATGTAAAATAGATAGCTAGTGGGAAGTAGCTGCATAGCACAGGGAGATCAGCTCAGTGCTTTGTGACCACCTAGAGGGATGGGATGGGGAGGGTTGGAGGGAGACACAAGAGGAAGGTGATATAGGGATATATATATACATATAGCTGATCCAATTTGTTATACAGCAGAAACTAACACAACACTGTAAAGCAATTATACTCCAATAAAAGATGTTAAAAAAAAAAAACATGAAAACGTATTTAATAGTTCCCACTGCTACATATGTATGTCAGGGTCCCAGCAAGTAACTGATGGCACACTCAAACTGGGTAATCTTAGGAGAGTTTGATAAAGGGATTACTTACACTGTTCAGGGTAATAGAGAAGCCAACAAGAGATAGTGAACTCTAAGGTCAGCAATAGCAATGAGCTATTATCATACCTATACCTGAAGGACAAAGGAGGAGAGGTTCCTGGAACTCAAAGGGAGCTGCTGTATGGAAAGGGTCATCTAATGTAAGTCACGGCCTTGAGTTTAAGTAGAGGGACACAGACACACACAGTGAAGTGACCTGAAAAGGAGCCAGCTAGGGAAAGAAGTACCCTGCCCCCATTCTTCTGCCCTCCAGTCTCATACTTGAAATTCTCATTGGCTGATGTCAAAAGGAAGTTAAATGGCATGGGAGCTTATCCGTGTTGTCTACATAAATTAGCTTCCCAGGCACAAAGCCCAGAAGCACTGAGAAGTGAGTACATGTGATACTCTCATCTATACTTCATAGCTTCAGACATTTTACCAACTTTGTCATGTGAAATGGTCCCTGATAACTAATGACACTGAATGTCTTTTCATGTATTTATTACACATTGATTTCTTCTTTGATAAAATTCTTATTTTGTGACATTTGTTCACTTTGTTATATTTTCTCTTATAATTTATAGAAATTATTTATGTAATCTGGATAATATTTCTTTGTTGGCATTATGGGTTGGAAATGCCTTCTTTCAGTAGGTGGTTTGAGTTTTCCTTCAGAGTTCTTGTGAAGAAGAAAAAGAAGATTTTATGTTTAAAGAAATATAATTTTTCAATATTTCTTATGGTTGTTGCACTTGAGGTCTTTATAAATCCTTCACATGCCTTTATTTAGATGATAAATAAAATTTCCTGTTATTTGGTTTTAAAGTGTCCACATTCAACACTTGAATTCATCCAGAAAATAAAATTTCCTGTTATTTGGTTTTAAAGTGTCCATATTCAACACTTGAATTCATCCAGAAGTGACTTTTTTGTAGAATGTGATATATGATCCAATTTAATTTTTTTCCATGTAAATGACAAATCTTCTCACTACTATTTGTGGAATGGCCCTACTTACCTATATTACTAGTTTTTCCCTAGGTTGGTTTATGTCCGTGCTTCAGTCTGGTTGAGTTTTCAACTCACTTCCATAGATATATTTGTTCTTCTCTGAATAAATGGCATATTGTCTTAATCACTGCAATTTTATCATAAGAAAATAACATTTGAAAGGGCAAGTTCTGCTATTTTTTTTTCCTTAACAATATCTTAGCTTTTATGGACCATTTGTTTTATTACTTTAGAATTAACTTTGTCAAGTTCCCTGAAAAACTCTACTGTGGTCTTCTTTATAATTGCATCAAACCTATAGATCCATTTGGAAAGATTTGATTATTATAACCATGCTATCTTTCAGTTTATTTAGATTTAGATTTTTTGAGTATTTTTCAATAAAGATTTATAAATCTCTACATATGTAGAAATTTGAATATTTTTGATAGGTTTATTTCTGTGTACTTTATGTTGTTATTGTGAATATCTATTTTATTGTACTTTCTGTTTGTTGCTGGTGTGAAGAATTTAATTAACTTTGTGAATTGATCTTATATCCAGCTACCTGATAAGCTCCTCTTAATTCTAATAATTTGATTGTTAATTCTATCAGATTTTCCATGCATGTAATGTTATCATTTGCATATAATGAAAGTTCCATTTCTTCTTTTCCAATCCTAATATCTCCCATTCCTTTTTCTTAAATTATTGTACTGACTAGTAAAATGGTCAGTGAAAGGGTCAATAGCAATGATGATAATGGGTAACACCTTTGTTTTTTAATAGTAAAGGGAACCATAGTAATGTTTTGCTATTGAGAACAATATTTGGTATAGATATCTATTTACAAGTTAAGGAAGTTCACTTTTTATTACTTGTTTCCTAAAGTTTCTTTGCACAAGAATGTTTGCTTAGTGACATCTATTGAATTGATCACTTATGTTTTTTCCCTTTAAACTGTTTAGTTAATGTTAATGTGTAAATTTTCTTAATTTTCTAATGGTGAACCTACTTTAGTCCTCAAATAAGTCTAACTTGTCACACTTGAAATTATTTTGGTGTCTTGCATAATTTTTATAAAAAATTAACCTTTAAAAGTCTAACATCATTCTATATTTTGAATGTTTTTCCACTTATCTGAAATAATAAGAGGATCTGAAATTGTTTAAAATCAGACCACCTGGCTTGAAATTAAGTGCTATTGTTGTTCAAACTTATGGATACTTTATAAGCACCTGAATTATATATTATTATCATTCACTGTCAATGTTTGTTTATATTTACCCTGATATTTATAATTTCTCTGAATACCTTTATTTTATTTAAGGCAGTCTCATATCATTGTTTCTTTTTTTTGTTTGTTTGTTTTGTTTTTTTTGTGGTACGCGGGCCTCTCACTGTTGTGGCCTCTCCCGTTGCGGAACACAGGCTCTGGATGCGCAGGCTCAGCGGCCATGGCTCATGGGCCCAGCCACTCCGCAGCATGTGGGATCTTCCCGGACTGGGGCACGAACCCGTGTCCCCTGCATTGGCAGGCGGACTCTCAACCACTGCGCCACCAGGGAAGCCTTATCATTGTTTTTATCTGAAATTAATCTTCTTGATGTTTTTAATGTGTTCTGTAGGTAGTAAACCTTATATGTGTTTTTTCAGAAAACATCCTGATTTCACCTTAATTACCGAGAGACGGTTCCATGAGGTTTACAGTACTGTGTTTTCATGTATTTTCTCTCAGCACTTTGAATTTAGAAAGAGGAATGATACCAGACTGTTTCATAAAGCAGTTTTACTGAATTAGTCATCCTAGCATGTATAGGAGTTGGTTTTAATATTAATTGGGAGTCTTCCTGAACATTTGTCAATAAATTGCTGCATAACAAATAATCATGTTAATTAGTAGAAGAAGCTGTTCATTGGATGGTGTACCTTAGCAGGTGTTTAGTCTGAATGAGAAAAATTCCCAACATAAAGAGAAACACAAGTTGAAACATTTTGAGTTAGTTTGTAAGGTTGTAATAACAATTGTTATAAAATTAAGCCCTGGAGATAAATGAGGAATTCTGCAGAATCTTGTTCTATGGTCTTGGGCAGAAACTGTCTACATCATGCTGTCATCTGTTTCAGGGGAAGAAATTTTTCCTGAAAAATCGTTAATTTTAGTTGTAGGTTGTCAAGTCCAAGAGTCCTGAGAGCTCTCTTTAATTGAGAGACATGGATTCATGTTTTAATACCATATACTTTATTTTCTGTGTGAGGAATTGAAAGACCCTGGTAGGACCTTTTCTATTGAGGTTCAAGTACTGTTTTTTGTTGATGTCTCTTCTAGAACACCCTGTCTCCAGGTTCCAATATATGGGATACAATGTTCTTACTGGGTGGAAGGTATATGAAAGCCTCCTTGACCTGTTGAAAATAAATTTCTGAATATTGTATTAGTACCTTACATTATTGGGTCATATTAGAATTTACAAAGGCAGGGTGTGCATGGGGTTCTATCATCATGGATATGGGTTTCCTGTGATGATTTCATAAGGTATCAATTTATGTTTCCCAAAAAAGTTATTGAACATGAAGTCATAAGGGCTATGAGTAACACTTTAGGGCATGGTAATCTTGTGATTTCTGTTAGTTTTGACAATTTCAATTTCAGAATACCATTGGTACATTCAACTTTCCCTGAAGAATGTGGATGATAAGGACAATGATAGTGCCACAGTGTCTGAATAATTTTAACTGTTTTATTACCTGCCCCTTAAAGTGAGTCTCTTGATCAGTTGAAATTCAGCTTGAAATTTCCCATAGTGGAAAAATGTTTTCTAATAATTTCTTTGCTACAGTTGTGGCATCAGTTTTCTGACAAAGGGAAGCCTCTACTCACGTAGAAAACAGTCATACCATTACAGTACATATGCATAACTAATAAAATGAATCAATTGGATGAATTACAATTTTAAAAGATTGAATGGTCTGGTTGGTGGAGGGGCAATCCCTGGAGTGACTTTAATAGTTTTACTTGTCTTTTGTGATTGACAATTTAAACACTGATTATAAACTTACCATCCAACTTAGTACAGTCACTCTAGCAATATTTTTTCATAATTTGGATTGTTTTGTAAATTCCATGTTGGGAAGTCATGTGAAGGGCTCATAAGTGAAAATGTGAGATTCAGAAAGCTCTAGATGGTTGTTTGGGCCTTCTGCTTTTTACATTAAATTTGCTTCTTTCTTGGTGTCATTTCTATTTTTCAGTATTGACACATTTTTTTCCCCTTTTGGTCTGTCACACAGGTTGTCATAAGTAACCTGATTTGTATCAATCTTATGAAGTTCATTTATGTTATGTTATTTTATTTTATTTATTTTTTCAATTTTTACTGGAGTATAGTTGATTTACAATGTTCTGTTAGTTTCAGGTGTACAGCAAAGTGAATCAGTTATACATATACATATATCCACTCTTTTTTTTTTTTTTCCATATAGGCCATTATATTCAGTAGTGTTTCCTGTGTGGTACAGGAGGTCTTATTAATTATCAAATTTCCATATAGTAGTGTGTATATATCAGTCTCAGTCCCCCAATTTATCCTTCCCCAACCTTACCTGCTGGTACCATAAATTGGTTCTACATCTGTAACTCTATTTCTGTTTTGTAGATAAGTTCATTTGTACTCTTTTAAGTGTCCACATATGAGTGATATCATATGGTGCTTGTCTTTCTGTAGCTGACTTACTTCATTCAGTATGATAATCTCTAGGTCCATCCATGCTGCAGCAAATGGCATTATTTCATTCTTTTTTAGGGCTGAGTAATATTCCATTGTACCACATCTTCTTTACCCATTCCTCTGTTGATGGATATTTAGGTTGTTCCATGTCATGGCTATTGTAAATAGTGCTGCAATGAACACTGGGATGCATGTATATTTTAAATTATGGTCTTCTCTGGAAATATGCCAAGGAATGGGATTGCTGCATCATAAGGTAACTCTATTTTTTTAGTTTTTAAAGGACCTTCACTACTTTTCTCCATAGTGGCTGTACCAATTAACATTCCCACCAACTGTGTAGGAGGGTTCCCTTTACTCCACACACTCTACAGCATTTATTGTTTGTAGATTTTTTGATGATGGCCATGCTGACTGGTGTGAGGTGATACCTCATTGTAGTTTTGATTTGCATTTCTCTAATAAATAGTGATGTTGAGCACCTTTTCATGTGCCTCTTGGCCATCTGTATGTCTTCTTTGGAGAAACGTGTATTTAGATTGGGTTGTTTGGGTTTTTTTTTTGATATTGAGCTGCATGAGCTGTTCATATACTTTGCACATTAATCCCTTGTCATTTGCTTCATTTGCAAATATTTTCTCCCATTTTGAGGATTCTTTTCATTTTCTTTATGTTTTCCTTTGCTCTGCAAAACATTTTAAGTTTAATTAGGTCTAATTTGTTTATTTTGCTTTCTATTTTCATTACTCTAGGAGGTGGGTCAAAAAAGATCTTGCAGCATTTTATGTCAAAGAGTGTTCTGCCTATGTTTTCCTCTAAGACTTTTCCAGTGTCTGTCCTTATATATAGGTCTTTAATCCATTTTGAGTTTATTTTTGTGTATGGTGTTAGGAAGTGTTCTAATTTCATTCTTTTACATGTAGCTGTCCACTTTTTCAAGCACCATTTATTAAAGAGACTGTCTTTTCTCCATTGCATATTCTCGCCTGCTTTGTCATAGGCTAGGTGACCATAGGTGTGTGGGTTTATCTCTGGACTTTCTATCCTGTAACATTGATCTATGCTTGTTTTTGTGCCAGTACCATACTGTCTTGATTACTGTAGCTTGGTAGTTTAGTCTGAAGTCAGGAATCCTGATTCCTCCAGCTCTACATTTCTTTCTCAGGATTGCTTTGGCTATTAAGGTCTTTTCTGTTACCATACAAATTGTAATATTTTTTATTCTAATTCTGTGAAAATTCCCACTGGTAATTTGATAGGAATTCATTGAAACTGTAGATTGTGTTGGGTAGTATAGTCATTTGCAAAATATTGATTCTTACAATCCAAGAACATGGTATGTCTCTCCATGTGTTTGTGCCTTCCTTTACTTCTTTCATCAGTATCTTATAATTTTCTGAGTATAGGTCTTTTGCCTTTTTACGTACATTTATTCCTGGATATTTTATTCATATAGAATCATGTCATCTGCAAACAGTGACACTTATACTTCTTCTTTTCCAATTTGGATTCTTGTTATTTCTTTTTCTTCTCTGATTACCATGGCTAGGACTTCCAAATCTACATTGAATAATAGTGGCAAGAGTTGACACCCTTGTCTTGTTCCTGATCTTAGAGGAAATGTTTTCAATTTTTCACCATTGAGAATGAGGTTTGCTGTGGGCTTGTCATATGTGGCCTTTATTATGTTGAGATAGGTTCCCTGTATGCCCACTTTCTGGAGACTTTTTATCATAAATGGGTGTTGAATTTTGGCAAAAGCTTTTTCTGCATGTATTGAGATGATCATATGATTTTCATTCTTCACTTTGTGGATAGGATGTATCACACTGATTGATTTGTGGATATTAAAGAATCTTTGCATCCTGGGAAAAATCTCACCTGATCATGGTGTATGATCCCTTTAACGTGTTGTTAGATTCAGTTTGCTAATGTTTTGTTGAGGATTTTTACCTCTGTTTTCACCAGTGATATTGGCCTGTATTTTTCTTTTTTTGTGATATCTTTGTCTGGTTTTGTTTTCAGGTTGATGGTGGCTTCATGGAATGAGCTTGGGAGTTTTGCTTCATCTGCAACTTTTTGGAGGAGTTTCAGAAGGGTAGGTATTAACTCTTCTGTAAATGTTTGATAGAAATTTCTTGTGAAACCATCTGGTCCTGGTGTTTGTTTGTTAGAAGATTTTTAATCACAGTTTCAATTTCAGTACTTGTGATTCATCTGTTCATATTTTCTATCTCTTCCTGGTTCAGTATTATGAGGTCTTACTTTTCTAAGAATTTATCCATTTCTTCTAGGTTGTCCATTTTATTGGCATATAGTTGCTTGTAGTAGTCTCTTGTGATCCTTTGTATTTCTGTGTTGTCAATTGTAACTTCTCTTTTTTCTTTCTAATTTTATTGATTTGTATCCTCTCCCTTTTCTTCTTGATGTGTCTGGCTAAAGTTTTTATCAATTTTCTTTATCTTCTCCAAGAACCAGGTTTTAGTTTCATTGGTGTTTGCTATTGTTTTCTTCATTTCTATTTCATTTATTTCTGCTCTGATATTTATGACTTCTTTCTTTCTACTAGCTTTGTGTTTGTATCCTTCTTTCTCTAGTTGTTTTAGATGCAAGATTAGGTTGTTTATTTGAGACTTTTCATGTTTCTTGAGTTAGGATTGTGTTACTATAAACTTCCCTCTTAGAACTGCTTTTGCTCATCCCATAGGTTTTTGTTGTCATTTGTCTCTAGATATTTTGTGAATTTCCCTTTATCCTTTTAGGGATCCATTTGTTATTTAGTAACATATTGTTTAGCCTGTGTGTGTGTAGTTTTTTTTTTGTTTGTTAGTTTTTTTTTTACATTGTTTTTTCTTGTAATTGATTTCTAATCTCATAGCATTCTGGTCAGAAAAGATGCTTGATATGATTTCATTTTCTTAAATTTACAGAGGCTTGGTATGTGACCCCAAAACATGATCTCTTCTGTGAAATGTTCCAAGTGAACTTGAGAAGAAAGTTTATTCTGCTGCTTTTGGATGGAATGCCCTATAAATATCAATTAAGTTTATCTGGTCTAATGTGTCAATTAAGGCTGTGTTTCCTTATTAATTTTCTTCTGGATGATCTGTCCATTGGTGTAAGTGGGGAGTTAAAGTTCCCCACTATTATTGTGTTACTGTGATTTCCCCTTTCATGGCTGTTAGCATTTGCCTGATGTATTGAGGTGCTCCTGTGTTGACTGCATAAATATTTACAATTGTTATATCCTCTTCTTGGATTGATCCCTGATGATTATGTATTGTTCTTCCTTGTCTCTTATAACAGTCTTTATTTTAAAGTCTATTTTGTCTGATATGAGTATTGTTACTCCTGCTTTCTTTAGATTTCCATTTGTATGAAAGTTCTTTTTCCATACCCTCACTTTCAGTCTGTATGTGTCCCTAGGTCTGATGTGGGACTCCTGTAGAAAGCATATATACAGTCTTGTTTTTGTATCCATTCAGCTAGTCTAGGTCTTTCGATTGGTGTATTTAATCCATTTATATTTAAGGTAGTTATAGATATTTGTGTTCCTATTGCCATTTTCTTAATTGTTTTGGGCTTGTTTTTATAGGTATTTTTCCTCCCTTCCTCTTTTGTTCTCTTCTCTTGTAGTTTGATGATCATCTTTAGTATTGTGTTTGGGTTGCTTTTGTATGTGTGTATGTGTGTGTGTGTGTGTGTGTGTGTGTGTATCCATTGTAGTTTTTGGTTGGCATTTCCCATGAGATTTTGATAAAGCAGTCTATATACATACAGAGTTGTTTTAAGTTGGTGGTCTCTTAATTTCAAAGGCAATTCCCATTTCTTGCATTTGTACTTTCCTTTTCTCATGATTGCTTGTTTTTATATCACATTTGTTTATGGATGATTTCCTGCTTTCACTGTGTGCTTGTCTTTACCGTTGAGCTTTCTGATTTCTGATTTTCTTGTTTCTAGTTGTGGCCTCTTTATTATTTTCCCCTGCCTAAAGAAGTTTCTTTAGCATTTGTTGTAATGCTGGTTTGGTGGTACTGAATTGTCTCAGATTTTGCTTGTCTGTAAATCTTTGGATTTCTCCATTGAATTTGAATGAGAGCATTGCTGGATAGAGTATTCTTGATTGAAGATTTTTCCCTTTTATCACTTTAAATATAACATGCCACTCCCTTCTGGCCTGCAGAGTTTCTGTTGCAAAATCCCCTGATAACCTTATGGGGATTCCCTTGTATGTCATTTAATTCTTTTCCCATGTTGCTTTTAATATTTTTTCTTTGTGTTTAATTTTTTTTATTTTGATTATTATGTGTCTCAGCATTTTCCTCCTTTGGTTTATCCTGTATAGAACTCTCTGCACTTCCTGGACTTGGGTGACTATTTCCTTTCCCATGTTAGGGAATTTTTTTACTATAATTTACATAAATTATAATTTATATAATTTATTTACTATAATCTCTTCAAATATTTTCTCAGTCCCTTTGTATTTTTTTTTCCTTCTTCTAGAACCCCTATAATTCGAATGTTGGTGTGTTTAATGTTGACCCCTATAACTCAAATGTTGGTGTGTTTAATGTTAAGAGGTCTTGGAGACTGTCTTCAATTCTTTCCATTTTTTTTTCTTTATTCTGTTCTGCAGCAGTGATTTCAACCATTCTGTCTTCCAGATCACTTATCAGTTCTTCTGTGTCAGTTATTCTGCTATTGATTCCTTATAGCATATTTTTCATTTCAGTTATTGTATTATATATCTCTGTTTGTTCTTTAGTTCTTCTACGTCTTTGTTAAACATTTCTTGTATCTTCTCAATCTGTACCTCCATTCTTTTATGAGATCTTGGACCATCTCTACTATCATTACTCTGAATTCTTTTCCAGGTAGATTGCTTATGTCCTCTTCATTTAGTGGTCATTGTAGGCTTTTATCTGGCTTCTTTGTCTGCAACATATTTGTCTGTCTTCTCATTTTGTCTAACTTACTGTCTTTGTGGTCCCTTTCTGCAGGCTGCAGGATTGTGGTTCCTCTTGCTTCTCATGTCTGACACCTGGTGGATAAGTTTGATCCAGAGGCTTCTTCCATTATCTCCTCAATAAGGGTAACCAGAGACTTCCCTGGATATTGTGCAGAGCCCCCCTTTTTCTCTGTTGTTGTAACTGCTTAGACAGGGACAGGGTCTGCTCCCTAGTTATTGAAATGGGGGCCCCCACATCTGTGTTTCTGATCTGTGGTGCAAGGTAGGTGGTATTAGCACACCCCCCGGGTGAGAAACCACTGAGTGTTCCTCCCTGGAGCTGTTCACCTGTGAATGTGCTCTGTTGTGTCTTCCTTTTCACCTGTTTTGCAGGCTCACAAAGTACACTTTTGTTGGCACTGGTCTCGGTCCCACCTTAACTGTGGGTATGCCGGCAATTGACCCTGGTGACACTCAGGTGTTGCTTTCATGAGGCCACTGCCACAGATCCACTGAGATCAGGTCCCAGGACTTCAGTAGTCATGCAGCTGGACCCCCTGTGGGAACTATGGAGGCAGCTCAGACTCTGGCCTGACACAACCCCCATGTGTATGTGCCCACAAACCCACAGCTGCTAAAGCCAGACCTGTCCCAACTGCAGGAGAACTTGTCTTCCTTTCACATGTTTCACAGGTGCTGAATTTAGGAAGCCATCTGCAAAAGTGTAACTCTGTGAGGAGAGATTTCAGCTGTGAGGAGATTTCAGCCCTTCTTCCTAAGTCACAAAGTCCCTGGTGCTCAGGTGTGGTTTCCACCTCACCTCTGTGTGTGTTCCTCCTACCAGAGTCTGCTCTAGAGGTTGCCAGAGCACACAAGCCCATCAGGCAGGAAGGAGCCGAGGCAGCAATTGAGGCGAGTGGGCCGCCCAGGCAGGAGGGTGCTGGGGTAGTGATTGGAATGCACGAGCTCATCAGGGGCAATCGGGACAAGTGGGTCAACCAGTTGGGGGGTTGGAGGAGGCAATGGCAGAGGTGAGCAAGCCAGCTCCTGTGGGAGCCCTCCTTAGTGCATATGGAGGCAAAGACCAGTGTGTGAGGAGAGAGGCTGCAATGGTGGTCCTGTCCTTTGCGCTTCACTCAACAATGATGCTTCACCTCTCTAGTGGTCAGGGCTTCCTCCTTGAGCATTCCCAGTTGTTGGAGTTCCTCACTCCCATTCCCTCAGGATGTCTCCTAACTGCTAACAGCAATCCCTCCCTGGGTTTGCTCTCCAAACCCCATGTTCCAGTACCCAGCCCCTGTGCCCACCAGTGGACACCCATCTCAGGCTGGGGTGCACAGGGCTATGGCAAGAACCATCTGTGTAGGTCTCACTCTGTCCTGCCTGCCACAGACCTGTTGCTGGGCTCTCCTACAAACCCCTGAAGATCCCCTTCTGTCCCAGCTGATCTCCCCACCAGTGAGGGGGCTTCTGCAGATACAGAAACATCTCCTCTCACCTTCAACTCCCCACCAGGAGTGCAGGTCCTGTCCTGCTTCCTCTCTTCTTTCTTTTCCCTTCTTTCTTTCATCCTAGCCAGTTATGTGGGGGCCTTTCTTGTTCTTTTAGGTGTCCGAGGTCTTCCACCAGTGTTCAGCAGGTGCTCTGTGAGAATTGTTCCATTTGTAGATGTATTCTTGATGTGTTTGTGGGGATAGAGACTAATGCAATACAATTGTGACTTCTTCATCAGGTAAGTGTAAGAGGGTAGAAGAGTATGGAGTTGCAGCAAG
Organism: Delphinapterus leucas; assembly: GCF_059928025.1. Taxonomy (NCBI): domain Eukaryota; kingdom Metazoa; phylum Chordata; class Mammalia; order Artiodactyla; family Monodontidae; genus Delphinapterus; species Delphinapterus leucas. The sequence continues at coordinate 54,440,794 of NC_143145.1, forward strand.
AATGTGCAGATGTGAATGAAACAGTAGTAGAGTCTCATAAGTTGTTAGTCTACTATCTAAGAAATGCTGAGAGTCCTCAATGTTTAGCTAACTTTCAACAGCATCAGGAATTTTCATATTTAGTATGCTTCTTTGAACAAGTTCTGAAGGGGATTCTACAATTTAGCAGCTTCAGCAACTGCCTTTAAACAATTTGGATATTCCCTGACTGCTGGGTCTAATTGTAAGCTATACGAAGCTATGGGTCTAGTTTCTCCAACATGTTCTTCTGTAAGGACTCCAAATGCCTGATATTATGTTCACAACAAACAAAGTGAAAGGTTTGATATAGTCAGGGATCCTCAATGCAGGAGGATTTTTTGAGGCTCATTTGAGTTCAATAAATATATTTTTTTGTATTTTGTTTCCCAAGGAAGAAGTTTCTGAGCGTTACTTTTAGTCAGTTCATAGAGTGGAGAGGCCAATAAGGAAAAATTAGGGACCCAGGATCAGCAATATCCTGCAAGTCCAAGACAATTATCTCTTAGTCATAGGTCAGGGATAATTTTGGATAATACTTATTCTTTTTATGGACAGAAAGAATTCTTTTGCTGATAAATCATTACCAAGGTAATGTAGTTTCTTATTTGTAAACTGAGTTTGATCTTGAGAGGGCCTATGGCCTTTATAAGCTAGATGTTGCAATAGATATTTTGAGTCAGTTTCTGAGTTCTCTCTGGATGAGGAGCAAATAAGTAAGTCATCTAAATATTAAGTCAAGAAAAAGTTTCAGGGCAATTGTAATGTATTTACTTTTTATTTGTTTTCTTTTTTATTAATTTATTTCATTGTAGTATAGTCAATGTACAATATTATTTTACAGGTGTACATTATAGTGATCCACAATTTTTAAAAGTTATACTCCATTTATCATAATTATAAAATATTGGCTATAGCCCCTGTGTTGTACAATATATCCTTGTAGCTTATTTTATGCATAATAGTTTATACCCATTAATTCCCAACCCTTTATGGCACTTTCTCCTTCCCTCTCCCCACTGGTAACCACCGTTTATTCTCTATATCTGTGAGTCAGCTTCTTTTCGTTGTTGTTGTTATAATCACTAATTTGTTGTATTTTTTAGATTCCACATATAAGTGATATCATACAGTATTTGTCTATCTCTGTCTGGCTTATTTCACTTAGCATAATAACCTCCAAGTCCATTCATGTTTTTGCAAGTGGCAAAATCTTATTAATTTTTATGGCTGAATGGCATTCCATTGCACAGGTATACCATGTCTTCTTTATTCATTCATCTGTTGATGGCCACAATGTTGTACAATAAGATTGCTTCCATATCTTAGCCATTGTAAATAATGCTGCTATGAACATTGGGGTGCATGTATCTTTTTGAATTAGTGTTTTTGTTTCCTTTGGATACATACTCAGAAGTATAATTGCTGGATCATATGGTAGTTCTATTTTTAGTTAGCTGAGAAACTTCCTACTCTTCTCTACAGTGGCTGCACCAATTTACATCCCCACCAACAGTGTACGAGGGTTCCATTTTCTCCACATCCTCGCCAACATTCATTATTTGTTGTCTTTTTGGTGATAGCCATTCTGACAGTTATGAGGTGATATCTCAATCATTGTGGTTTTAATTTGAATTTCCATGTTGAGTGAGAATGAATGAGTGATGCTGAGCATCTTTTCATGTGCCTGTTGGCCATCTGTATTTCCTTTTTAGAAAAATGTCTATTCAGGTCTTCTGCCTATTTTTAAAATTGGGTTGTTTGGGGAGGTGTTGTTGTTGTTGTTGTTGAGTTATATGAGTTGTTTATATATTTTGGATATTAACCTCTTATTGATAATATCATTTGCAAGTATTTTCTCCCATTGAGGACGTTATCTTTTCATTGGTCAATGGTTTCTGTTGCTATGCAAAGGCTCTTAAGTTTAATTATGTCCCATTTGTTTATTTTTAGCTTTTACTCCCTTTGCTGTAGGAAAGAGATTCAAAAAAATATTGCTATGATTTATGACATGATTTATGACAAAGTGTTCTGCCTTTATTTTCCTCTAGGAGTTTTATGGTTTCTGGTCTTACACTTAGGTGTCTAATCCATTTTGAGTTTATCTTTGTATACAGTGTTAGAGAATGTTCTAATTTCATTGTTTTACATGTAGTTGTCCACTTTTCTCAGCATTTTTTATTAAAGAGAATGTCTTTTCTCCCCTGTACATACTTCCCTCATTTGTTGTAGATTAATTGACCATAAGTGTGTGGGTTTATTTCTGGGATCTCTATTCTGTTCCATTGATCTATGTGTCTGTTTTTGTTCCAGTACCATACTCATTTGATTACTGTAGCTTTGTAGTATAAAGACAGGGAAAATGATTCCTTCAGCTCTGTTCTTACTCAAGATTGTTTTGGTTATTCAGGGTCTTTTGTGTTTCCATAAAAATTTTAGGGTTATTCTGGTTCATTGAAAATGCCATTGGTATTTTGATAGGGATTGCATTGAATCTGTAGATTTTATTTTAAAATATCAATTCTTCCAATCCAAAACATTGTACATCTTTCCATCTGTTTGTGTTTTCTTCAATCTATTTCATCAGTGTCCTATAGTTTTGGGGATACAGGTCATTTACCTCCTTCCATAGGTATTTTATTCTTTTTGATGTGATGATAAATAGGATTGTTTCCTTAATTTCTCTTTCTGTAGTTCATTGTCAGTGTGTAGAATTGCAACAGATTTCTGTATATTAATTTTGTATCCTGCAACTTTATTGAATTCATTGATGAGTGCTAATAGTTTTCTGGTGGCATCTTTAAGATTTTCTATGTATAGTATCATGTCATCTGCACACAGTGACAGTTTTACTTCTTTCTTTCCAGTCTGGATTCTTTTTCTTATCTGATTGCTGTGGTTAGAACTTCCAATACCATGTTGAATAAGAGTGGTGAGAGTGGCCTTTCTTGTCTCCTTCCTGATCTTAGAGGAAATGCTTTCAACTTCTCATTGTTGAGTATGTTGTTAACTGTGGGTTTGTCATACATTGCCTTTATTATGTTGTGGTATATTCCCTCTATGACCTCTTTCTGGAGAGTTTTTTTATTATAAATGGATATTTTATTTTGTCAAAAGCTTTTTCTTTATCTGTTGAGATGATCATATTAATTTTATTCTTCAATAAATGAAGAATTTTAATGTGATGTATCACATTTATTGATTTGTGGATATTGAAAACTCATTGCATCCCTGGGATAAATCTCACTTCATTATGGTGTATGATTCTTTTAATATATTGTTGGATTCAGTTTACTAATATTTTGGTAAAGATTGCTGTATCTATGTTCATCAATGCTATTGGCCTGTAATTTTCTTTTTCTGTTATATTTTTGTCTGGTTTTGGAATGAGGTTGATGGTGGCCTCATAGAATGAGTTTGGAAGAATTTATTCCTCTTCAACTTTTTGAAATAGTTTGAGAAGGATAGGTGTTAACTCTTTTCTCAATGTTTGGTAAAATTTACGTATGAAGTCATCTGGTTCTGGACTTTTGTTTGTTGGAAGTTTTAAAATTACTGATTGGATTTCATTACTGGTAATTTGTTTGTTCATATTTGCTATTCTTCTCAGTTCAGTTTTAGGGATTTTATATTTCTAAGAATTTGCTTATTTCTCCTAAGTAGTACATTTCATTGACATATAGTTGATCTTAGTGGTCTATTGTTATCCTTTGTATTTCTGTAGTATCAGTTGTAACTTTTCCTTTTGCATTTCTGATTTTATTGATTTGAGCCCTCTCCCTCTTTTTCGTGATGAGTCTGGCTAAAGGTTTTTCAATTTTTAAAAATCTTTTCAAAAAAACAGCTTTTGTATTGTTTCCTTTGTCTCTATTTCATTTATTTCTGCTCTGGTATTTATGATGTTTTTCCTTCTGTTAACTTTGGTTTTGTTTGTTCTTCTTTCTCTAGTTACTTTAGGTGTAATGTTAGGTTGTTTATTTGAGATTTTTCTTGTTTCTTGAGGTAAGCTTGTACACTATAAACTTCCTTCTTAGAACTGCTTTTGCTGCATCCCATAGACTTTTTTTTTTCCCATAGATTTTTGATCCTCATGTTTTCATTTTCATTTGTCTCTAGTATTTTTTGATTTCCTATCTGATTTCTTCAGTTATCCATTAGTTGTTTAATAACATATTGTTTAGCCTGCACCTATTTGTGTTTTTTTGCATTTTTTCCTTGTAGTTGATTTCTAGTCTCACAGAGTTGTTTTTGGAAAAGATGCTTGATATAATTTCCATTATCTTAAATATACCAAAGCTTGTTTTGTGGCCTAGCATGTCATCTATCCTTGAGAATGTTACAGATGTCCTTGAAAATAATATGTATTCTGTTGCTTTCAGATGGAATGTTCTATATATTCTACTCCACCTGCTCTAATGTGCCATTTCAGGCCAGTGTTTCCTTACTGATTTTCTGTTTAGATGATCTGTCCACTGATGAAAGTGGGGTGTTAAAATCCCCTACCATTACTGTGTTACTGTCGATTTCTCCCTTTATATCCATTACTATTTGTTTTATGTATTTAGATTCTCCTATGTTGGTTGTGTATATATTTACAGTTATTGTATCACCTTATTCAATTCATCCGTTTATCATTATGTAATGTCCTTCTTTGACTCTTGTTATGCTATTTGTTTTAATCATAATTTGTGTTGTGTCAGAATTGCTACCTCCACTTTCCCTTCATTTACATTTTCATGGAATACATTCCCTTACTTTCAGTCTGTGTGTGTCACTAGATCTGAAGTGAATCTCTTGTAGGCAGCATTTAAATGGATCTTGTTTCTGTATCCATTCTGCCACTCTATTTTATTTGATTAGAGCATTTAGTCCATTTAGATTTAAAGTAATTATTGATACGTGCAATCTTATTGCCATTTTGTTAATTGCTTTGGTGTTGCTTTGTAGGTCTATTGTTTTTCCCTTTCTTCTTCTCTTTTGTTCATTTCTCTGTGATTTATGCTTAGTGTTATGTTTGAATTCCTTTTTCTTTTTTTGTGTATATCTATTATAGATTTTTGATTGTGGCTACCATTGTATATATATGTGTGTGTGTGTGTGTGTGTGTGTATACACACACACACACACACATATATAATTGTTTTGAGTTGCTGATCTATTAATTTCAAAGGCAGTTTAACAACCCTGCATTTGTACACTCCTCCCCTCATGACTACTGTTTTTGATATCATATTTTACATCTAATTGTTTTGTGTATCCCTTAACTGCTTATTGTGGATATAGATGATTTTTACTACTTTTGTCTTTTAACCTCCCTACTAGCTTTGTGTGTGGATGACTTCCTACCTTTAGTGTATGTTTACCTTTACTGATGAGCTTTTTCATTTCATAATTTTCATGTTTCTAGTTGTGGTCTTTTATTTTTTGCTTAGAAAAATTCCTTTAACATTTATTGTAAAGCTGATTTGGTGGTGCTGAACTCTTAGTTTTGCTTGTCTGCAAAGCTTTTGATTTCTCCATCAAATCTGAATGAGAGACTTGGTGGGTATGTTGCAGGTTTTCCCTTTCATCACTTTAAATATATTCTGTTACTCCCTTCTGGCCTGCAGAGTTTCTGATGAAAAGTCAGCTGACAGCCTTATGGGAGTTCCCTTGTATATTATTTGTTGCTTTTCCATTACTGATTTCAATATTCTCTCTTTATCTTTAATTTTGTCATTTTAATTACAATGTATCTTGTTGTGTTCCTCTTTGGGTTAATCCTGTATGGGGCTCTCTGGGCTTCCTGGACTTGGATGTCCATTTTCATTCCCACGTTTTGTGAAGTTTTCAGCTATGACATCATGAAATATGTTCTCAGCCCCTTTCTCTCTCTCTTCTGCTTCAGAGACCTCTATAATATGAATATTATTACACTTAATGTTGTCCCAGAGGTCTCTTATGTTGTCCTCATTTTTTTCAATTCTTCTTTCTTATTTCTGTTCTGCATTAGTGATTTTCACTACTCTGTCATCCAGCTCACTGATCTGTTCCTCTTTATATTTTAGTCTACTATTGATTCCTTCTAGTGTATTTTCCATTTCAGTTCTTGTATTTTTCATCTGATTGATTTTTCTTTATATTTTCTCACTTTTTGTTAAAAACTTCTAACATCTCACTCTGTGCACCCATTCTTTTCCTGAGTTCCTTGATCATCTTTATGATCACTATCCTGAACTCTTTCTATCTCCACTTCACTTAGTTTTTCTGGGGTTTTATCTTTTTCGTTTGTCTGGAAGCTATTCCTCTCTCACCTCATTTTGCCTAACTTGTTATTTGTATTTTATGTATCTGACAAATTACTTTTGCCAACCTTGGAGAAGTGGCCTTCTGTAGGAGATGCCCTATGCATCCTAGCAGTGCACTCCCCTCTTGTCACCCAAGTTATATGCTCCATGGGCTCCCCTTATGAGGACTGTGTGTTTTCTTCAGTTGTGATGGGCTGACCATGTGTTTTGGTTGATGCTCTTCTGGTTCATTGCCAGGCCCTGCTTTGCCCAGAGGCTGCCAGCTGCTGGTTTGCAGGGCTGGGTCATGAGGTGGCTGACTGCAGAACCTCAGGGGACCCCAGGCTAGTTCTGGCTCACTTGTTTACAGAGTCAGTAACCAGAAGACTCTGAGGTTGTTGTCCATGTAGTGGTGGGTGAAGCTAAGTCTTGGGGTTAGTGCCAGACTGCTGGCAGGAAGAGCTTAATCCTGGAGTCTGGTTGCAGAGGCCAGGAGTCTGAGAGTCAGATTTCTGGTGGAAGTGCTGGTTTCTGACACAGTTGAGTATGGGGTCTGTGGTGTCCCACAGCTTATGTTGGCCTGCTAGTGGGCAGCAGTTCACTTCAACTGGCCTCAGGGAGGGATATGGCCAGCTGAGATTGTGGTTTTCTTGCTTCTGGTTTCTACCCCCTGGTGAGTAAGTCTGGTCCAGAGGCTAGATCAGACTTCCTGGAGTGCAGGACCAGAGCCCAAGGGCTTCTGGGACTGATGTCTGCCAATTGGTTGGTGGAGCTGGGTTTTGGGCCCTCTGGTGGGCAGGGACATGTCTAGAGGTGTGTAGGCTCAGGAGACCTTTAGGCAGTCTGTCTGTTGATGGGTGGGGCTGTGTTCCTGCCTAGTTAATTGCTTGGCCTGAGGGATTCCAGCACTGACACCTACAGGATTTTGTGTTAAGGCAGGACTAGGTCCTGGGGCTAATAAACTAGAGAAATGATTATGCAATGGCATGAGCCAGAACCAGTGTCTGTATGATAGAAGGAGTTCCCAAGAATGGCTGTCTCCAGGTTCTACGTCACCAAGGAGAGCTGTCATTGCCTATTGCCTCTCCAAGAGAATCTCAAGACCAGTCAATAGGTCTGAACCATGCTCCTATCAAATTACTGCTTTTGCCCTGGCTCCCAGAGCATGTGAGATTACGTGTGCATCCTTTAAGAATGAAATCTCTATTTCTTCCAGGTCTTTGTCCTTCAAAGCCAGATGCTCTGGGGAAGGGTAGTCTTCCCACTGCAGGACTCCCATGCTGGGCAGCCTGGTGTGGGGCTCAGACCTCTCAATCTGTGGGAGAACCTCTGAAATGTAATTATTCTTCAGTTTGTGGGTTGTCCACCTGGAGATGTGGGACTTGACTATATTGCAAGTCTACCCTTCCTACCAATTTCCTTGTGGTTTCCTCTTTATGTATTTAGATGTAGAAGACCTTTCCTGGTAGGTTCCAGTCCTTTTCATTGATGGTTGTTCTGCAAATAGTCGTGATTTTGGTGTGCTTGTGAGAGGAGGTGAGCTCAGGATCTTTCTACTCCACCTTCTTAGCTGATCCTCTGTGTGGGAGTGTCTCTGCTTTGCCCTCTGCAACCCTATTGCTGCGCTCTCCTCTGTGGCTCTGAAGTTTCTCCCCTGCACACCCCTCCTCTCCACCAGTGAATGATCTTCCTAGTGTGTGGAAAATTTTCTTCCTTCACAGCTCTTTCTCAGAGGTGCAGGTCCCGTCCCTACTCTTTTGTCTATTTTTTCTTTTTTCTTTTGTCCTACCAAGGTGGGGATTCTCTTGCCTTTGGGAAGTCTGAGGTCTTTGCCAGCATTCAGTAGGAGTTGCTCCACATGTAGATGTATTTTTGATGTATTTGTGGTGAGGAAGGTGATCTCCACATCTTACTCTTCATCCATCTTTAAGGTCCCCCTGACCTTAAGTTTTGTTTATGATTGTCAGAGGCAAAAACAAGAAGTGACCCAGGTCAAGTTAACTTTGCTTGTCTTGCAAAATAAGTTAAATTAAGCTTTTCTTGCTTGATCATCTTTTTTTGCCTGCTCACGGAATTTTTAAGCCTGGTATCTGTGTTTGATTTTAACAGTTATAATATTTTATTGTCACAACCAAGATTAAGCCTCAATGGATGAATGTCTCATTCTTTATTGTCAGAAATAAATGTTCAAAGAATTATTTATTAAATTTAAGTTACCATTTTTGAATGATGTATTTCATGATTAGGGTGTCTAAATAAAAAAATTTGGTCTAGCAAATCAGATAATTCAATTATCTCATGGTACATTTTGCAACTAATATAGCTTGGAGGGTGTTTCAGGAAATCTCACAAATATTTCTGAAATTTGGGATTCCTTGAGTACTTATTTGGAATGTATAACCATGCTGAACTGTTGGCTTTATGTGGTTTTAGGATTATTTACATTAAAATTATTTTGGACATGGCTTATGGTGTAGATTTTTTGGACCTTTGGTTACCCAATTTTATTATTTTAGAAAAGAACTATAAATGGCATCTGAAGGAATTATTGAGGCTGTCTGCAGTAATCCCCTTAAAGAAAGAGACTATGTCTTACTGTCTTACTCATCACTCATTACTCTGTCAAAGTCCACCTGCAATAAATATTGAATAAAGAAAATAATATAGGTACATCATAAATTTGAGTCTTTATATGAGTAGATTTCTAATTTTTAAAGGAAATTCTTATACTTTTTTTGGTGTGTTATCTATATATAAGATTTTGTCCTCCTAGACTTTATAACCCAGCTTCTCTAACATATATTTGTTCATGCCTACCATGCCTTAAACACAATACATGTTTATTTATTGCTTAAATTGTAGTTATAACAGATGACTCACAAGATTACCACACTCATAACCTACTAAGCTGAAGATGAATAAAGCAAAGAGGAACCTGCCTGGGGGATTTTTTTTTTTTAATGAATGAGACTTGGAAGTGGAATGCTTTAGTTTTATCCCATTCCATTCCATATAACTCAATCAGATGGCTACACTTCACTGCAAAGGAGGCTAGGTATGCAATCAAGATGTGTGTCCAGAAAGTTGAAGAGAATATGGATTTCAGTGAATATCTAACAGTCCCTGCTACATAATTAATCCTCAGACTATTCTAAATTGTACATTTGAATAAATTCAAACAATGTAAAATCTCTGTGCTTGTATAGTATGATTTTTTAGTTTATCAAAGTTATTTTATAGAATCAGAGTTTGTTATTTTTTCATCTTCTCTCAGTAAAGATTATTAAAAGAAACCATTGAAAGCAATTTACCATTTTATGTACTGTAAGAATATTGGGAAAGTGGCTCTGCACAATGTTATATGTGTCCACTATGACTCTATGTGAAAAATTTCTCTCAGTTTTCAGTTATAGAGAAAGGAAAATTTCTCTTGAGCATGTTGTTTAGTTTTACCTCACATATTTTGCACATCTTAGGACTGTGTTCTTCTCCCTTTTGATCATAGCTACAAAGAAATTGACATTCAAAGCTTTGATCTTTTTCTAGCCACTCTACAGAATTTCCTTGCATTCATTCTCATGTAGTAGCTTTATTTATCTTTTTAGTCTTATTTTCAAAATTTATTTCTACTTTGCAAAATAGTATAGCATTTAAAATAATAAAGGTGCATTCTTAAGAAAATAACTTCTTTTAGCCTTATTTTGTCAAATATGAAATGTGGATATTAATTAGGTGATTGTGAATATAGACTTTGACTTAGAGAGAAAGCCATACTGGAGGAAAGAGAGTCTTTATGAGATGCTATGTTAATCAGACAGAGATGAGAGTGCCCTGTGATTGGACAGAGAAAGTAGACAAGGCAGACAACAATTCACTTTGATTATTGTCAAGAGGCTAAATATAACATGAAGAACATGAAAAATAGCCAAGGATAATACTTAGGTTTCTCATTTGAACCTTTAAGCTGATGAAGGTATGATTTATTATGTTAGAGAACATTGGTGGGGGAGCAGGATTTGTATGGTAAGAACATGATAATTTCAAATATCATGCTGAAGGGAAAGGTAGAAATAGCAAATAACTATCTATTTCACTGACTTTAAGATACGTGTTTTGGAAATTTTTGCATTTTTGTTATTGGAATATATCTTAATGACATCTTAGAGTCACAGTTGCTCAATAAGCAGTTTCATTGGTAGTGTCATTCCTGGTATATTGAACTTAGATATTATTCCTGTTGCTATGGCATCTGCAATCCCTTAAGGTTTTAGGTGATAAACCATGTAAGGGCTACTTGTGAAAAGGATATGAATCCTGATCAGTATCTTAAGAACTGTTTAAAGACATCTTCTCTGAAGTTCTAGAAAGTGTCAGCATCAAACTTGGCAGAGTGGTGTCAGCAGTTTGGAAACTTCTTTTTAAGACAATGCTGGAGCACTTAAAAATGCTATGTTACCAACAGCTTTGATAGTACTGAAGATGATGTTACACAGAAAACTCAGTCATTGGTGACTGTGTAAAACATGATTTCAGAAGTGTCTTTAATATAAAGAAGTTTTAGGATTCCTTAACCAATTTATTTCATCAGAAATTTTTGATACATGCTCAACATTGATATGTAATAAAATATTTTTATAAATGAGTCTAAAAGGTATATTAGTAAGTATAATAAATATTAAATAAGAAAGCACTGGCTTGGTTATTTGGAAGACTTTTTTTCTTTAGTTGTAGACAATACAACAGTGAATATTAAACTACATAGAATTTTGGATTCAATGAAATACAGCATATGAATGCAGAGCCTATGTGAGAAGTTTGGTCTAGACTTCAGGTTGAATAGCATATAGATAGTAATCTTTAGTAGGTGACAGGGGACCTAGAGTAGAACTTTGAGGAACAGAGACATTTAAGGGATGGATAAGAAAACATGATTAAAGTTGTCTCATGTAAAGGAGACCATAAAATGATGTTCAGAGAAGTCAAAAGAAATTAGGATAGTCATGAAAGCCAAGGAAACAGAGGAAGTAATCAACAATGTCAGATATTCCTGAAAGTTAAGAAGGATAAGGACGAAAGAAATTTGGTTGAAGTGATATAGAAGTAAAAATCATTAGATGTGAAATTAAGAAACAAAAAGAACTATGTATTGGATTGATAATTAACTTGGACATTAAAGTCACCCAGGATGATGGTGGATTTTGGGGTAGAGAGGATGATTGTGAGTTATATGTCAGTGTCTTGAGAATTGATAAAGATGGGTTAAGATTCAACAGATGTGTTTATAAGTTCAAACACTCCCCCAGAAGTGGTACTGAGGAAGTCACTGATCCCAACTCTAGACTCTGGTTGTAAATAATATTTAAAAATTTATTCTGCAACTTTATTGATGAAGCAGCCTATTGGGTTTGTGTTCATGTGTACCTGTGTGTATAGGGGTGAGGTACATCTAATAAATACCAGTGCTGTATTCCATGTGTCTCAGGTTTTGTGATAGTCATGGCTTTTTATAAAAAAAAATGTGACTGCATAGGATTTTTCTCCTTTTCTGAAAGATACTTCATTATGGCAAGAAATGAAGTGATCACAGGTAGAAACATCTTACCAACACGTTTGAAATGTAGACAACTTTGAGTATATCCATTCTCCTTCATCAAAATATTCACTGAAGCTACCTTTCAAATATCACATCCCTTTGTTTTCAGTTGAATTCTTACATTATATAGGTATCTGTTTTATATAAATGGGAATGAGAATTCATTCATTCCTATTTACATCTATTATTTACAGCATATTTACTTTCCAAATTTACTTCCATCAACCTCCCAACACCTTCTCACAGAACATGTGTGTGCATGCATGCCTTCATGTGTATGCTGATACCTGCATATGTAATTCTCCATATAAATGTTAACTCTGTTAAAAAACTTCCAACATTTAAATGATGTGAACTCATTTGTGGTTTTGATTACCCACGCATTATTTTCACCTACTGGCATTGATTATGATGAGTTGAATTTATTTAGATTTCTTTTTTCTTTGAGATTTCAGTATAGTTGCCTCTTGCCTAACTAATTGAATTATTGTGGTTTCACTCAGTGAAGCATGAGAAAATCATTTTTTTGCACATTTTAAATATGTTTTGCTTTTTCAATAGCTTTGTGAAAGATTTGATGGTGGTGATGGTAGTAGCACTTTGACTTGCTTAACAGTTTTCTTTATCTTTCTATCCACATTTACAATTTTCTTCAGAAAAGAAGAAATCATCATCTCACTTTAAAATACTTGATAAAGCTTACTATATGACAATGGAGTAAAGGCTACTCTGTCTAAGCTGTCAACACATTTTATTGTGACATTTGTGAATGGTATAGGCAAGAAGCTGTCTCAGTGAATTTAATGGAAAATAAATCACCTGGAAAGTAACTCTCCATTGCTTATACTTCATTGCCCCACCTCTAGTCCTGCTGTAAGATTCTGACATATATTTTGTACCATTCCAATAATTATGTCTTGATTTTGGGGGTTACTTGTAGCTGCAGACAGGTTGGAATAGGAGATTCTTCCTCCCTGTCTAACCCATTGCTATAGAAAGCTGTCTAGAGTTAAACTCCATTTTTTCCTTGTCAGGTTACATTACAAAAAGTGGAGTCTAGACAACAGAGACGAGTGTGACAGCATGGACTGGAGATGGTGAAATACAAATCAAGTTCAATTGATCACTCTTATTCCAGAGGAAAAGCTAATCCCTCATAGAGCCAAACAACTGGCTCATGTTGCTCTAATGTTTACAGAAATGTATAATGGGCTGTGGTGTGTGTGTATACATATTTGGTGTTGACTTAGGGCTCTGAATGTCTAGATTATTCATTATTTTGACATAGCTTAGAAATTTACTTGTGAATATGTGTATGTGTCCAGTATGATTTGGGTCCTTTCTTGAGGTAATGTGAATGTTGGATACTTTCTTTTGAAATCCGTTACCTTTATTGAGCACTTTCACACTTCGAATATTTTTAATTCTTATTTCAAAATAATCTAGTTCTTCTATTTATATTTACAGACAGTGTAGAGATGCATATTCCACAAAACAACTGCTTTATTGTGGTGTTAGTTTTTATTGAAGTGTAATTAATGTACAATATTATATGTGACAGGAGTACAATATAGTGATTCACCAATTTCTAAAGATTATAGTCCATTTGTAGTTATTATAAGATATTGGCTATATTCCCTATGTTGTAAAATATATGCTTGTAGTTCATTTTATAAATAGTAGTTTGTATCTCTTACTCCCTTACTCCTATATTGCCCCTTCTTATCTCATACTTTTCTTTCCCCCTCCACTACAGACAATTAATGGAAAGAGTCTGGTACATTTACTTCTACTCTGTTTCTTAAAATCATGCTCAGATTATATTTTATATATACAAATTTATAAATATATAGATAGATTTCTTTTATGCATTACTGTATGTAAATCGTTCCATATTACATACATTTATCTCCATCTTGCTTTTGTCATTTTAAATATATTATGGACATATTTCCAGCCAACTGGTATAGTTATAAACCATCTATGGTATGAAAATATCCTAATTTATTAAACCATTCCACTTTTGGTAGCTTTCAATTTATTCCTGTGTTTTTTGTTCTGTTTGTTTGGCCCCTAAAACCTTACTGTGATACACTTCCTTATTCCTGTTTTTATGCCATTTTAATTTTATGAGCTAGATTCCAAGAATGATATTACTGGATTGAAAGTTATTGTATTTTAACTTTAGTAGATATTACTAGATTTCTTTTCCCCAAAGCTGCAATGAATCATATTTTCATAGGCAATATATGAAGCATAATTTTCCCTATATTCTGTTAGCAATGGGAGTTAACAATTTTATTTTTTATTTTAAAATCTTTATTGGAGTATAATTGTTTACAATGGTGCGTTAATTACTGCTTTATAACAAAGTGAATCAGCTATACATATACATATATCCCCATATCTCCTCCCTCTTGTGTCTCCCTCTCACCCTCCCTTTCTCACCCCTCTAGTTGGTAAAAAAGCACTAAGCTGATCTCCCTGTGCTATGCAGCTGCTTCGCACTGGCTATCTATTTTACAATTTGTAGTATATAGAAGTCCGTGCCACTCACTCACGTCGTACCAGCTTACATTTCCACCTCCCTGTGTCCTCAAGTCTATTCTCTACATCTGTGTCTTTATTCCTGCCCTGCCCCAAGGTTCTTCAGAACCTTTTTTTTTTTTTTTAGATTCCATATATATGTGTGAACATATGGTAATTGTTTTTTATTTTTTATTTTTTCTGACTTACTTCACTCTGTAGGACAGACTGTAAGTCCACCTACCTCACTACAAATAACTCAATCTCGTTTAATTTTATGGCTGAGTAATATTCGATTGTATATATGTGCCACATATTCTTTATCCATTCATCTGTTGATGGACACTTATGTTGCTTCCATGTTCTTGGTATTGTAAATAGAGATGCAATGAACATTGTGGTACATGACAATTTTTGAATTATGGTTTTCTCAGGGTATATGCACAGTAGTGAGATTGCTGAGTCGTATGGTAGTTCTATTATTAATTTTTGAAAGAAGCTCCATACTGTTCTCCACAGTGGCTGTATCAATTTACAATCCCACGACAGTGCAAGAGGGTTCCTTTTTCTCCACACCCTCTCCAGCATTTATTATTTGTAGATATTTTGATGATGGCCATTCTGATTGGTGTGAGGTGATATCTCATTGTAGTTTTTTTGTTTTGTTTTGTTTTTAATTTTTATTGTGGTATAATTTCTTTACAGTGGTGTGTTAGTTTCTCCTTTATAAAAAAGTGAATCAGTTATACATATACATATGTCCCCATATCTCTTCCCTCTTGCATCTCCCTCCCTCCCAAACTCCCTATCCAACCCACCTAGCTGGTCACAAAGCACCGAGCTGATCTCCCTGTGCTATGTGACTGCTTCCCACTAACTATCTGTTTTACATTTGATAGCATGAATATGTACATATATACACTACCACTCTCTCTCGGTCCCATCTTACCCTTCCCCCTCCCCGTGTCCTCAAGTCCATTCTCTAGTACATCCATGTCTTTATTCCCGTCTTGCCCCTAGGTTCTTCATGACAATTTTTTTTTTTTTTTTAAATTCTATATATATGTATTAGCATACGGTATTTGTTTTTCTCTTTCTGACTAACTTCACCCTGTAGGACAGACTCTAGGTCCATCCATCTCATTACAAATAACTCAATTTCGTTTCCTTTATGGCTGAGCAATATTCCATAGTATATATGTGCCACATCTTCTTTATACATTCGTCTGTCGATGGACACTGAGGTTGCTTCCATTTCCTCGTTATTGTAAATAGAGCTGCAATGAACATTGTGGTACATGACTGTTTTGGAATTATGGTTTTCTTAGGGTATATGCCCAGTAGTGGGATTCCTGGGTCATATTATAGTTTTATTTTTAGTTTTTTAAGGAAACTCCATACAGTTCTCCATAGTGGCTGTATCAATTTACATTTCCACAAACAGTGCAAGAGGTTCCCTTTTCTCCACACCCTCTCCAGCATTTATTGTTTGTAGATTTTTTGATGATGGCCATTGTGACCTGTGTGAGATGATATCACACTGTAGTTTTGATTTGCACTTCTCTAATGATTAATGATGTTGAGCGTCCTTTCATGTGTTTGTTGGCAATCTCTATGTCTTCTTTGGAGAAATGTCTGTTTAGGTCTTCTGCCCATTTGTGGATTGGGTTGTTTGTTTTTTTGATATTGAGCTGCATGAGCTGCTTGCAAATTTTGGAGATTAATCCTTTGTCAGTTTCTTCATTTGCAAATATTTTCTTCCATTCTTAGGGTTGCCTTTTAATCGTGCTTTTATGGTTTCCTTTGCTGTGCAAAAGCTTTTAAATTTTATTAGGTCCCATTTGTTTATTTTTGTTTTTATTTCCATTTCTCTAGGAGGTGGGTCAAGAAAGATCTTGCTGTCATTTATGTCATAGACTTTTCTGCCTCTGTTTTCCTCTAAAAGTTTTATAGTGTATGGCCTTACATTTAGGTCTTTAATCTAATCTGAGTTTATTTTTGTGTATGGTGTTAGAGTGTTCTAAATTCATTCTTTTACATGTAGCTGTCCAGTTTTCCCAGCACCACTTATTGAAGAGGCAGTCATTTCTCCCATGTATATTCTTGCCTCCTTTATCAAATATAAGGTGACCATATATGTGTTGGTTTATCTCTGGGCTTTCTATCCTGTTCCATTGATCTATATTTCTGTTTTTGTGCCAGTACCATACTGTCTTGATTCCTGTAGCTTTGTACTATAATCTGAAGTCAGAGAGCCTGATTATTCCAGCTCTGTTTTTCATTCACAAGATTGCTTTTTCTATTCAGGGTCTTTTCTGTTTCCATACAAATAGTGAAATTTTTTGCTCTAGTTCTGTTAAAAATGCCATTGGTAGTTTGATAGGGATTTCATTGAATCTGTAGATAGGTTTGGGTAGTAGAGTCATTTTCACAATGTTGATTCTTCCAATTCAAGAACATGGTATATCTCTCCATCTATTTGTATCTTTAATTTCTTTCATCAGTGTCTTATAGTTTTCTGCATACAGGTCTTTTGTCTCTTTAGATAGGTTTATTCCTAGGTATTTTATTCTTTTTGTTGCAGTGGTAAATAGGAGTGTTTCCTTAATTTGTCTTTCAGATTTTTCATCATTAGTTTATAAGAATATAAGAGATTTCTGAGCATTAATTTTGTATCCTGCTACTTTACCAAATTACTTGATTAGCTTTAGTGGTTTTCTGTTAGAGCCTTTAGGATTCTCTATGTATAGTATCATGTCATCTTTAAACAGTGACAGCTTTGCTTCTTCTTTCCCAATTTGGATTCCTTTTATTTCTTTTTCTTCTCTGATTGCTGTGGCTAAAACTTCCAAAACTATTTTGAATAATAGTGGTGAGGGTGGGCAACCTTGTCCTGTTCCTAATCTTAGTGAAAGGTTTTCAGTTTTTCACAATTTAGAACGTTGTTGGCTGTGGGTTTGTCACATATGGCCTTCATTATGTTGAGTTAAGTTCCCTCTATGCCAACTTTCTGGATGATTTTTACCTTAAATTGGTGTTGAATTTTGTCAAAATATATTTCTGCATCTATTGAGATGATCATATGATTTTTAACCTTCAATTTGTTAATATGGTGTATCATAATGATTGATTTGCTTATATTGAAGAATCCTTGCATTCCTGTGATAAATCCCCGTTGATCATGGCTTATGATCCTGTTAATGTGCTGTTGAATTCTGTTTGCTAATATTTTGTTGAGGATTTGTGCATCTAAGTTCATCAGTGATATTGGCCTGTAGTTCTCTTTCTTTGTGACATCTTTGTTTGGTTTTGGCATCAGTGTGACAGTGGTAGTGTAGAATGAGTTTGGGAGTGTTCCTCCCTCTGCTATATTTTGGAAGAGTTTGTCTGAAAAGCTTTTGATTTATCCATTAGATCTGAATGAGATCTTTGCTGGGTAGAATAATATTGGTTGTAGGTTTTTCTCTTTCATTACTTCAAGCATATCCTGCCAATCCCTTTTGGCCTACACAGTTTCTGCTGAAAAATCAGCTGATAATGTTATCGGGATTCCTTTGTATGCTACTTTTTGCTTTTCCCTTGTTGCTTTTAATATTTTTTCTTTGAATTTAATTTTTGTTAGTTTGATTAATATGTGTCTTGGTGTGCTTCTCCTAGGGTTTATCCTGTATGGGACTCTCTGTGCTTCCTGGACCTGGGTGATTATTTCCTTTTCCATGTTAGGGATGTTTTCCACTATAATCCCTTCAAATATTTTCTCAGACCCTTTTTTTTCTCTTCTTCTTCTGGGACTCGTATAATTTGAAGGTTGGTGCATTTAGTGTTGTCCCAGAAGTCTCTGACATTGTCTTCAATTATTTTCACTCTTTTTTCTTTATTCTGCTCTTCTGCAGTTATTTCTACCATTCTGTCTTCCAGCTCACATATTCATTCTTCTGCCTCAGTTATTCTGTTATTGATTCCTTCCTATGTATTTTTCATTTCAGTTATTGTGTTGTTCATCTGTGTTCTTTAATTCTTCTAGATCTTTGTTAAACATTTCTTGCATTTTCTCAATCCGTGCCTCCATTCTATTTCTGAGATTCTGTATCATCTTTGCTATTATTACTCTGAATTCTTTTTCAGGTAGATTGACTATTTCCTCTTCATTTATTTGGTCTTGTAGGTTTTAATCCTGCTCCTTCATCTGTGACTTATTTTTTTTCCATCTCTTTTTTTTTTTTTTTTTTTTGATATTTGGGATTTTTTTCCTGTCTTACTTGTTGTTTGGCCTGAGGCTTCCAGCCCTGGAGTTTGTAAGCTGTTGGTTAGAGCTGGGTCTGGGTGCTGAGATGAGGACCTCCAGGAGACCCCAATCCAAAGAATTTTCCCTGGGGTCTGAGGTTCTCTGTTAGTCCAGTTGTTTGGATTCAGAGCTCCCACCACAGGAGCTTTGGCCTGATCCATGGCTCTTGAACCAAAATCCTGCAAACCACACAGGATGGCAAAAAAAAAAAAAAAGACAAAAAAAGAAAAGAAAAAAGGAGCAGAACAATAAGAGTCAAAAATAAAATTAGACTAGGAAACTTACACATATGTTAGAAAGAATAAAAAAAAAATAAAAATGAAACAGCAACCAGAAGGTAAAACAGAACCAGAAGACTAAAAAGGGGAGGAAAAAAAAGGAGGAAAAGGCCTTTGCTGTGGGGGGTGGAGCTTAAGCAGGGGCTGGGTTTAGATGGTGGGTGGGGCCTATGTTTAGGACCCACAGGGCTGGAAAAGTCCCTGGGTGTGGTGGGGGTGGGGCTTAGGGTCAACCCAACAGAAGGGTCCCAAGCTTGCCTCTGGTCTTGGAGGGTGGGGGACCTGGCCTGGGAGCCCAGCAGGTTTCCTGGGCCCGAGTGTGTGGACAAATGCCCTCTGTGCCTTTCCTATGCCTTCCATCCTGGAAGACCCCTCCCACCCACCTCTCCTGTTCTCCCCTGGCCTCCTTCTTATGCTCCCAGGACCTCTGAAGGCGTAGGGCTCAGCTGGAGAGCCAGGCAGGTTTCCTGGGCCAATTGGGCAGGGGAAATGCCAAAGGTGCTCCCCCCTGATCCAAGCCATCTTGGGTCCCTCCAGGTGTGGGAGCCCTTCCCCCCACCCAGCCACCCCTCAGGGACACCAGTCCTGTCCAGCCTTCCCTTCTCCTCCTCCCTCAGTTCCCCCATGACTTACCTGGTCGCTTGGGGGTTCCTCTCATCTCCTTGGGCATAAAGGCCCCCCACCAGCATCTGGCAGGAGCCATAGTCGTGGGGAGACATGAACTCTGCATCTTCCCATGCTGCCATCTTGACTCCACCTCAATCATTAATTCTTGAGCCAGGCTTTTGTGACTCAGGGGAGACCTTGGAGACTATAGCTTTTCTATAAAGATGAGGCAGACAGAGGACACAGGTGGAGGGGTTTGTCCCAGGAAGACCTCATAGGGTCCTGCTGGGTTACATAACCTAGAATTGGAAAAGAGAGAAAACTAAATTTTTATATTTCCACATTTTGAATTTTGTACTTTGTGCTTATATTACCTATTCAAATGATAAATAAAAGTTTTCAACTGAGTACTGACTCTCAGGATGTCAGGGTGGTAGTAGTGTACCAACAGGGATAATTTCCTATTTTCAACCAAATGAGAGATTGAAGATATGTCTAAAAACAACAACAAAAATAGGAGGAAAGAAACTGTAATCAGTTTGTGTTTCTGAAGGAAAAAGGACAATGAACTGCTTTATTATATATCTACATAGATTAGCCTATTCTTCAAAATTAGCCATCCCTTAATAATCCTTCCATGAGTAATTTAATTTTTTCTCAGGCTTTTCATTTTTGTAACACCAGTGAAATAGGTTAGCTCAACAACAATTTGCAATAGTTCCATTAAATATGAGGTATATTTCTTCTTTTTCTTTCCACCAAGATAGTAGGCATCTTAGAAGCAATGATTGTGTCACTGTGCTCCACCTAGAGTCAACATCTGGTCAGGGTTCCAGAGTAGTCAACAAGAAAGTTCACACTCATCTGTGGATACAGATATGAATTCTACATCAGAGTTGTATATTCCAAGGAAATTTAGGCCCCATTTACATTTTTGTGTTTGATAGCTGGTCTTTGGTTGAACTTCTGTGGACCAATAGCCAGGTAATATATATCTATCCAATTCAGGCCCTTGTGAATTAATAACTACAGAATTTAGAGAAGTTAGTAAAAAAGGATGCATTTTTTTTTGGAATACAGATCTAAATAAAAGGCATGACACACTACCTATTAACACAGCATTCTCTGACTTTCCCAAGTATTATAACATGTTAATAATTTGGCTTACCTAAAATAATTATCCAAGCACAATAGATTCTAAGAAATAACAATTGTAGATGGATATTTAGGGCATTGTTTGAACTAGCTAGATTTTCTAAAAATTTCCAGTTATTCCCAGAAAATATTCTAGCAATTGAGTCTTTTTCATTTACAAAGATAATTTAGCATTACTTATAAATCAGAGACAGTCTGTAGAACTCCATACAGATTTATTACTATTAGCTGTTATGATAGTGGTCTTATTTTTTATATTCCCAAACATCATGTGTGGGATGGAGCTGGGGACAGAGAAAAGAAGAAAGATGGAATAATGCCACTTCTCAACAGTCAAAAGTTTACTTTCAGCAGTGTCTCCACCCTCAATTAGTGACCTTCAACATGCTGAGAAAACTTAAGTATTATTTCTTAAAGTTTGTAAATGCCAGTCTAAAATGTGAAAATAAATAGGATTGCAAAGGTCATTCATTTTTGTTTCTGAAACTATTGTGTTTCAACAGTTATGTCAATACTGTCATTAGTAATGGGAGTACAGGAGAAAATGTGAGCCCAGGAGAACACAGAAAATGCAGAGTAGTGTAAAGTACATGATTCCAGGCTCTATCACCTATTAGCTCTATGACCTTGACAAGTCAGATTTTCTGAACAGTAATGTTTTAATCCTTCAAGTATATAAGGATACCTAACATACCTGCTGTTTCTTCTTTGTCATTAATTTATAGATATATTTAGAAGGTAATTGCTCATAAAGAAAATATATCTTAAGATTATTCCCCCTAAAAAAAGATTAAAGTTGATCAAAGGAATAGATTTACTATAAGAACATATGTCTATGTTAATATGTTCAGCTACTGAGATATTCCTTTGATCCAGTGGAGAATTGTTCCCTAGATTGCAATTTCTGTTGCTTTTATTTCATCTAATTCAAGGAAAAGTGACAGAAATTCTATTGTTAAAATTTTCAAATTGAGTAAAATGTTCAATATTATCCTGTCAAGTATTAAATAGCATTGTCCAAGACCCTGGAAAATGATGGTAGCTAGACGGGACCAATAACCAAAATTCTGATTGTCCAGTTAGTGATTGAACCAGGGAAGGGACCCATGTTGATTGCCAAACTGTTAGTGATGACACAATAGAAAGAGAAAGAGCAAATGTGCTGTAAGTGCTCTCATTATCATTGGAATATTTTTTTACACTTATCTTTATAACAGACACCTTGGTAGCTGAAAAAAATAGCTTGTGTCTAGAGGAAATATTTTAATAGTTTTTAATAGTCAAGTCATTTCAGTTTATATATATGTAACAAGAAAAATTTTAGAGCTCTATGTTTAATTTTGATTTTCAGAAATAGTAAGTAATGAAACTAAGCAGAATTCAACTTCTTTAAAATGAAAAGTAGCAGTTAATGAACAGATTTTAAAATTTGAATCTGGGAAAGTGATTATTTGGGACACTTAGGATTATAAAACTATTTAAAATTGTCCCTTGGTATTCAGAAGGAATTGGTTCTAGACCTCACCCGCCACTCCATTCCATATCCCTTTTGATATGGATATCAAAATCCATAGGTGCTCAAGCCCCTCATATAATGACATAGTATTTACATATACCCTGTGCCCATTATCCTGTATACTTTGTCACCTCTATATTATTTATAATACCTAATATAAATTATACGTAAATAGTTGTGAATACAATATAAAATGCTATGTAAATATTTTCTGGGTACCACAAACCCAAGTTTTGCTTTTTGGAACTTTCTGGATTTTTTTTCCAAATATTTTTGACCTGTGGTTAGTTGAATCATTGAATGCAGACCTCATGGATACGTAGGGCTAACTGCTCTTGGCTTCACAAGTAATAGGTTTAGAATTAACTGGGATATGGGGTTTAAAATTGTACTATCTTCTCATTTGTCCCTTCCACTCTATTCCATTTCTAGTAAATAACAGAAAACAGTTTTCCTAAAGAGATAAAGTGAGTAGCATTAATGTGATAACCAAAATTTCTGAAATCAATCAGATACAATTCTAAGATTTCACAAATAATATTTGGGTAAGAAAAACCTGTATCTCATATTATTAAATCTGCTTTGATTGAACTTTGTGACAGGGAAGTGTAGTGATTTGTTTTCTACCTGGAGTTTCTTTTTTTTTTTTTCTGGAAATGCTAATAATTGTGTCTTATAATAGATTAAATTAACTTAATAGATATCAAAAATTCATAATTGTCTTTCTTTGTAATATTTGATACATTATATTTTCTGGAAATTTTGCTATTACATATAAAATTTCAAATTTATTGCCTTAAAACCATGACAGTGTGTACCAACAGACTCTGAAGATATCCTGGGTAACATGCCTAGCTCAAACAAATTACAATAGCTATGGATTTTTAAAGAATCTATTTTTATAGAATGAGAAATGAGGAGGGGAATTAGAACTAAATTTCCTCCAGAAACTTGGTACTCTTGAAGAGCATGACTTCATAACAGAGATGATTCACTCTCATCCTGGACTCTCTAAGAAAACATTTCCCCTGATAATTTGCAATCCCTGGACCATTCTGTTGTCAATTAAATAAATTTACATTTGAGTTTACACTACTTGTAGCTTAGAAACTGCTACATGAAGAGACTGACTTACAAAGTAATCTTGAGTTGCTACTATCACTGGTGTAACTTAAAAAAGAAAAAGAAATATGCCCTCTTGCAAAATCAGCATGCAAAAAATTGAACCTAATTTTAGGTAGTATAGTGACTGAAAATCAGAATCTATTATCAATTAACAGATACTAATGAGCATTTTTAAACATAGTTCCCACTTTCTCAGATCTTACAGCTAGGACAGCGAAGGGTTTTGAAGAATGTGATATAAAGGAGCACATTATAGACTCTTAAGGAGCTAATTTGGAGAACTTTTTTTTTTTGGGGGGGGGGTGGATAAATTAAGAGTGTTCCAAGCAGAACTAATAGGATGTTTAGAGATCTCAAAGTAGAAGTCACCATGGCTCAAAGTGTTAGAAAAAAGTCTAGTAGAACCACAGTAGAGATAGAAATTGGGATAGTGGTCTGAGATGAGGCTGGAAAGGTAGGCAAAAGCAAAAATATACAGGGCTTTTAGGCTCAAATGTATGTGCTGAAAATGCTCAAATTTAATAGTGTTTAAATAGACTGTTTCTTCATGGACTTTACAACTGTAAAAAACAAGAGTGAAAACAAATAGGGATAGAGAAATGTAGTTGAGAGGTAAAATCATGGACTTATATTTTCAATGTTTTATACTTTCTACCGAGTTTATGGTTTTGAATACTGAGCTGTCAATATCGGAGATAAGCCAGATTGAAGCTATGACCATGCATTGGTTTACTAAGGATTACCATAGATATGCGTGTGGTATATGTCTATGTCTATGTAAGGACATCTATTTGTCATTACCTCAGATATCAATGGACTTGGGTGCACTTATGATGGATGATGTGACAGTTAATGATCTCAGATGGGTGAGATTTAAAAGAGTACTAGTCACCCAAATGTTGCCCTTTTAACATTAAGAAAGAAAGAAGAAGGAAAAACACAAAACAAACAAACAAAAAAACTACTACTCAGAGACCAGCTAAAAATAAAACAAGACAAAGAAAACAAAGAGAAAACATGTAGAGTGATGTCTCCTTTTTTTGGAAGGTAATGACATCTTTTTCTGGATGGAGTCCTTTTGTTCCATTCCCTGTCACTTTTCCTGAATGAATGTTCTGTGCTGTTTGCTTTCAGAAATAAGAAACAGCCTTTATTTAGCCTAAGCTAAATAGCTTTAGCACTCATCAAACCTCTTGAGTATCCTGATAGAGTCATCTGACATTCTGCTTCTTCTGATACTTTCATAGCTCTGTAAATAGCTCATGCTTCTCTAAATTTCTGACTGGAAAATAACTGAAGGGTCTCTAGGTATAAATCTTGGCTATTTCTTGGCATTCCTGAGAAGTTTCTGGACTCTAAATTTTCAGCTTTCTTCCAGTAAAACCAATGAACACTTCACACATAAGGGAGAATAACCAACATTTTCAGGTCTGGGATTCAGTGAATTGCTAAGGGTACTAAGGACAACTATGTTTTAATACTTTTTCCACCCAAATCCCTTCTATCATGATGAGGCATAAGTGGTCTTTTACCTTTCAATTTAGTGCTTACCCTTATTAAATTTACCAGTCAATTGGCTAATATTTAGAGAAAGAGCATCTGCTCTATGTATTACCAGAGATGCCACCAGATCCTTCTCAAAACTCACCAATCCCTCCTTTGAACAGGAACTAACATATATCTTTAGGTCACAGGGTCTGGACACAAAGGAAGTAATAGGAAGAGAAAAAGAAAAACTAGATAGAGCAAGCTGAAACCAAAATGGCTATGAATCTGACCTCCAACAGACCCTGAGTCTCATTCTATGCTGATTTTACTATATAGTATACTATATGACACACCTACAGGTGACTATGACCGGATGTCACAAACCAAAAAAGGACAGAAAAGGGGTGGTACCCCATTTCCATGGAAGCCCTGCTTCTTTCCCAGAAAACCAATGCACATGTCACACCATCATTAGTCTCACTCCTACTCCCATCGTCCTTATCCCTTAAAAGGAAATCCCTCTCACCATTAAGGTGAGAAGTTGATTTGTGAACTAAGTTTCTACTTCTCCATTCTCTGACCATTGAATAAAGTTGCTTCAATCTCAGCTTCTGTTTTATTTTGGCTGCATGAACTCAAATAGAGAAAGAACCTTCCCCACTGAGGCAGAGGGTCTCAGCAGGGCTAGGGAGAAAGCAGGGGTCCATAAGACTTAATTTGGTAAAGTATACGTAACAGTGCTTTGGGAAAATTCCTTTAAAATAGTCAGGTAATTACATGAATGTTCACAGAATGAATATATCTGTAAGTTATTCCATTCATAGAATCTTTTCAAGAAATAATACTTATTCTGATAATACTATTATTACTAAAAAATATTTTTGAACCATTTGTTTGGAGATGGCTTTAGACTCAATTTACAATCTCATGTTTGCACAGTTATAGCTAATATAGATTAGTAAATAAGAGATGATAAGTCCACCATAGTTTAGAGTAGGAAAAAATCATTTCAATAGAGATTGACTAAGGAATGACAGGACGTATGCTCCACACAGAACAATCAGCTCACTGTTTTGAGGGAGTATTTTTAAAATAACTTGTTCATTATAAAACTATATAACAGAATATGTGCATCCATGAATGATTTTCTTTTCAGAATTATCTAGGTAAGCAATATAATAATACTATGATTGCTAAAATATTCTTAAATTAGCCATTTACTGTGCCTTTAGACTCAGTTTACAAGTAATGTGAAAGACTTAATCTCATTTTTGTTTGGTTATAGTTAATGCAGGACACTAAATGAAAAGATAAATCCTAATATAATTCAGAGCTAAGAGATAGCATTTCAATAGACATTGGCCAAGAAATTATCTATGAAAGAAGTAAGATTTAAATTAGACCTTGAATACAAGTACCATTTGGAGATGTGTAGAGAGATAAAGATAGCACTCTATGCGGAAACAACTGTGTAAACAAAGGCATCAATACTGGACAACTCAGATTCTGCTCATGAGAGAGTAAATAGATGTAAGTGAAAACAAATATGTAAGGGAAGACTGAGAAACAAAATTAGGGTAATAGTTTGTACGAAATTGTGGAGAGCAGTGGGCATACATGAGTTTTGATTAGCATGATGCCACTGGTAGCCATACACCACATTTAAAAACCATTTTTATTATTTTGCTATAAGCCTTTCCATTAGCCGTTTGATGGGATTCATTGTTTGGTAATACTTCAGTCTTTATGCTGCTTTCATTAGCTAGTATAAGCAAGATTCCTATTAAAGATTTTTTAATTTCCTATAACATTTCTATTTTAATTTGTTAGATATTTATAGTTTAAAATATTTGATGAAGACCCTATGACCTTTGGAAGGTCAGAATAGGAGAGGTATGAAAAAGAAGTGACTCCATTCCTTAAAATGTTTATTGTGAAAAAGTAGCTTATTTTCCCAAGAGTGGTACATGAAAGGCCACTGTATAGATTACATAATGCTGCAAAGCAAAAAACAAGCCTGTTTTTCACCAAAGCAGATCTGATGGAGTTTTCTTCTAGTTCATACTTCATTCTTTAATTCACAATTGTATGACTTCTTTATTCTTCTTATTTTACATTGTTTACTGTTTCTTCCTGTCTTCACTATTATTCCACTAACTTGTCCTAAAGCCTCAAAATTTCCCACCTACACCATTATGTTAGTCACCATGGCAATGCTTAGGGAAAATTATAATATATAGGCAGATATTGCCTTTATCTGGCATATTCCCTTTGTGAGTACTTTTCAAACATCTTTCAGTGTTTGGTACTTTCTTCATTCCTGATCTTTCAGTATGTCCATGACCTCAAGTGAAATCACTGTTACACTTTTACTAAGTATTATGAGAGATTGGACATGATAATATTAT